>NC_133233.1:27555020-27567520 GCF_040436345.1 Pagrus major | reverse complement strand
ATGTCGTCTGAATAATCCAGATGAGCTTTATGATCTGCTGCGTTCTGCTGGTCACTGTTCATGATGACGAACGAGACACGAGGACAAAAAACAGAAAGACAAACTCGTCTCCGGGCGATGTGAACGAGGTCAGTCGACTATATTTGGCGAGTTTACCTGCGTACACACACTATTATACTACACTTTCATATATATGATACGTTCTCATTAATGATTAATGTAGCAGCAGCTTCACTGTAGATACAAACAGACAAGGTGAAGATTTTCTGCATGTCTGTCTCTACCTGGACCTGTGTGTCTGTAAGACAGCTTCACCTGCTCCGTCACCTGCTTCTCCATCTGGGTCTGATGTGTGCTCGCTGTGACAGAACCGATGTCGCCTCAGTGAAGCTGTTTGTGTTTTGTTGGCCTGATGTTGCACACAGCAGAGTAAAGAAGCCACAGATCTGAAGTGCAGAAATGTAAAGAGTTGTGTTATTTCACTGGATGGAAACACTTCTTCTTCTCTGTGACAGTAGAAACAGAGCAGCGAGCTGATTGTATCTGTGTGACATCATCACGATGTGTTTGACCTCTGCAGGTTTGATGGTGGACGAACAGTCAGCGTCACATCGAACGAACCTCAGAGGTCGAGAACGCCAGAACACGGTGAGCTGATGTCCTCGTTACGATGGACGCTCCTCATTATCACTCTGACCCCCCCCCCGGTGGAGGTTATGGGACAGCGACGGACGGACGAGGGTGTCTGGCTGCGGGGAATTGAGGGCACGCCCCCTCCTGCACGGCCTGATGGGAAGGAAGGTACAGCGCGGTCTAATGGAAACCAATTACCCGACCATCAGAGTGGTCAGAGCTACATGTGAGGTGAGTGTGTGTGTGTGTGTGTGTGTGTGTGTGTGTGTGTGTCTGCAGTGAGGACGTTTTACGGAGGCTCAAAGGTCCCAGAGGAAACAGAGGAAACAGAGGAAACAGATTCACCTCAGAGACTCTGAATTTAGACACAAACTGACGGCTTATTAAAGTTTGTCTGTGTCTGTGATATTAAAGATATTAAATATTAAACCTGGGATTCCTGCAGTCCTTCAGGGATCAGACGTCAGAAACACGTCTGCACACATCTGTGACCAGTAAAAGAAATAAATTTGACATGTAAAGTTTATTCTGGACCCTGGAAACAGTCGTCGATAAAACGATCCGGTCCTGGTAGCAGCCAAAACATTTGATTGGACAGATGACCGAGGTCGTCAGAGTGCATGCAAAGTTCTGATTGGTGCATGATAGCTGAGAAACTCTGAGGACACGCTGAGATGGTCAAAGATGCACATGAGGAATCTGTAGTGACGTCAGTCAGAGTGAAAATATAGCTGGTTAGCAGTTTGATGTCACTACGGCTGGTAGTTTGTGGGCTACAGGTGCTAGCTAAACGTTAACATGCTAGTTAGCCAGTGAAAAGCCAACAGCAGCCAAACAAAGTGTGAGGCTTTTTTCCATCACCAGTTACTGCGTCTAGTTGAGCCGAGCCGCACCGGCGATGGACCTGCTCCAGAGTAGGGCCAAGCCGGGCCTTTTTTAACCCTTTTTTTTTACCCTTTTTTTAAAAAAAGGTTCTATGTTCCCTGCTGTTGCCGGGGAACATAAGACCCTTTTTCTAAAAAAGGGTCTTATGTTCCCCGGTCACATACACAGCGGGGAACTCGCTCCCCCTCAAACCTTTACTGAGCTCACGTGTGTGCAGAACCTGAGGAAGGTTTTAAAGCCGTGTTCAGCTCTCAGGACGTCTGCAGCTTCTGACTGGACCTCTTTAGCTTCTCTCGTCCTGTTTGTTTCAAACATCTGCTGAGTTTCACTGTTTCATGTGTTCACTGTCAGCTGGTTCTGGAGTCGTGTTCAGTTCACTGCTGCTGAAAACACAACGTTACAGTGCAGCAGGTGTGTTCGTGTCCAACAGCCCGTCTCAAATGAGTCCAGATGTCTGATCGGGTCTGAACAAACAGGACACGGAGGCTGGTCGATAAGAGGCAGGAGCAGAGGATTGTGGGAGCCGAGCTGCTGACAGGAAGCAGGCGGACCAACAACAATTACAAATGAGGAACAGCGATGTGAGGACAGCAGCGTGGACAGGTCATTACTGCAGCCAATGAGACGGAGCTAAAATATGCGTCTCGTGTCCACAGACGAGTGCTGAGTGCAGAGCGACCGCCACAGGAAGTTGTTTAAAAGGTATTTGAGCGAGGAACTCGTCAAACTCACATCATCAACGGCTTCACTCTCAGAGTTCACCGAGAGGCTGAAACTGTTAGTCTCAGTGTGGAGGACAGTTTAGTCCCCAAGTCTCATCACAAGTCTGTCTCACATCCTTTAAACTTGACTCTGACGAGAGTGTAAGCTCAGGTTATTTTTCAGGTCTCAAGTTCAAGTCAAGTCAAGTCTGTCAAAGCAAGCCTAAATTCGAGTCTCAAGTCTTTGTGGACTGGTCCAACTCAAGTCTTCAGTCTGTCATAGCAAAGCTTGAGTCAAATTTCAAGTCCCTGGAGGGAAAAATCAAGTAACTAGTCACTCAGTTAGGTCAAAAACAAGTCTTAAGACAAATCCCAAGTCCCTCTCGGGGGACTGGGGTCCAAATCAAGCACCTAGTCCCACATCAAGCTTCAAGTCTGTAAGGACATGTCAAATTCAAGTCTTAAGTCAAGTCTCATGTGTTTAGAGGGAAGTCCAAGTCAGGTTTGAAGTTTTGATGGTCATGTCTCAACTCAAACCTGTCAAAGCAAGTCTTAATGCTCATGTCCTCAAGTCCTCTGTCAAGTCACAAGTCTTTGGTGGCAACTCCGTCTCACCACAAGTCTGTCATCAAACAGCTCTTCAGACTCAGCAGGAAACAGCTCGGAGATAAATACCGACTGATTACAGACGGACTGATTTCCGTCCTGTGTTCAGGTTGTTCAGCTGTGGAGGACGAACCAGTCGACCTTCCTCTCCGTTTGTTTCTGAGCTCCAGAAGACATTGAACTGAATCTTTTGATAACGATGGCAGAGCGGTGGAGGAGTTTCCAGGGACACTGTGGCTGGTTGGAGAGAAAATGATGCCTTCATGTCCTCCTCCATCCGTCAGCCTGCAGACGAGTGGAGCTTCTTCTCTGCATCACTTCACTCATTACTGCCTCTCCTCTCTCAAAGTGTTTGACCAATCTGGAATGAGACTGTCTCACAAATCTGACCTTTAATGTTACAGAGTAACAGTTTGATGTCGCCTGTCAGGTGAACACACCTGTCAGGTGAACACACCTGTCAGGTGAACACAGTGAGACCAGCACCAACATCAGAGAGCTGAAGGATAAAGAGACACCTGAGAGTGAAGAGAACAACAGGACGACGTGTAGCAGAGTGACAGAGGACGGATCAGGACAAAGAGACAGCACACCTGACCAAGGACACACACACACACACACACACACACACACACTCACACTTAAACACTGGCTCTTATAGCATCATCCATTACATCCAGTGGACAGGTGGTAATGGCTGCGAGACACAGAGGACAGAGCTGCACCTATAAACACACACACACACACACACACCTCATTATTTATAATATAATGTTCCCCTCAGAGACACACTGTGTGTGTGTGTGTGTGTGTGTGTGTGTGTGTGTGTGTGTGTGTGATAATGTTGTCGATGACAAAACTAAACTCTATCTTTAAACCGACCTTCTCTCTCTCGCTCTCTCTCTCTCTCTCTCTCTCTCTCTCTCCTGAGTTTCACTTCCTGTGTGATGTCATCAGTGTTGTTGCTCTTAAAGGACACATCATCATGTGACCGACCAATCACAGAAACCTGTTTCACCTGCAGCACACCTGACGAGGCAGAGACCACTGCTGGAGTCAGAGTGAGACATCTGTGAGAGTAAAACATCTGTGAGAGTAAAACATCTGTCAGAGTGAGACATCTGTCAGAGTAAAACATCTGTCAGAGTGAGACATCTGTGAGAGTAAAACATCTGTGAGAGTAAAACATCTGTGAGAGTAAAACATCTGTCAGAGTAAAACATCTGTGAGAGTGAGACATCTGTCAGAGTAAAACATCTGTCAGAGTAAAACATCTGTCAGAGTGAGACATCTGTCAGAGTAAAACATCTGTCAGAGTGAGACATCTGTCAGAGTAAAACATCTGTCAGAGTAAAACATCTGTCAGAGTGAGACATCTGTCAGAGTGAGACATCTGTCAGAGTAAAACATCTGTCAGAGTGAGACATCTGTCAGAGTAAAACATCTGGATGTTTTTAACGAGACGTCGTTAAATTGTATTTTTTATTTTCCAGATGTGTCTGAGACGAAACCTGATGTTTACCTGAACTAACCAACAGAGCGTCATCACAGTGATGTCACACCATGAAGCATGAAGCATGAAGCATGAAGCATGAAACATGAAGCATGAAGCATGAAGCATGAAGCATGAAACATGAAACATGAAGCATGAAGCATGAAACATGAAACATGAAGCATGAAGCATGAAGCATGAGGCATGAGGCATGAAGCATGAAGCATGAAGCATGAAACATGAGGCATGAGGCATGAGGCATGAAGCATGAAGCATGAAGCATGAAACATGAAGCATGAAGCATGAAGCATGAAACATGAAGCATGAAGCATGAAGCATGAAGCATGAAACATGAGGCATGAGGCATGAAGCATGAAGCATGAAGCATGAAACATGAAGCATGAAGCATGAAACATGAAGCATGAAGCATGAAGCATGAAGCATGAAACATGAAGCATGAAACATGAAGCATGAAACATGAAACATGAAGCATGAAACATGAAACATGAAGCATGAAGCATGAAGCATGAAGCATGAAACATGAAGCATGAAACATGAAGCATGAAACATGAAGCATGAAGCATGAAACATGAAACATGAAGCATGAAGCATGAAGCATGAAACATGAGGCATGAGGCATGAAGCATGAAGCATGAGGCATGAAGCATGAAGCATGAAGCATGAAGCATGAAACATGAGGCATGAGGCATGAGGCATGAGGCATGAAGCATGAAGCATGAAGCATGAAACATGAAACATGAAGCATGAAGCATGAAACATGAAACATGAAGCATGAAGCATGAAGCATGAAACATGAGGCATGAGGCATGAGGCATGAGGCATGAAGCATGAAGCATGAGGCATGAAGCATGAAACATGAAGCATGAAGCATGAAACATGAAACATGAAGCATGAAGCATGAAACATGAAGCATGAAGCATGAGGCATGAAACATGAAGCATGAGGCATGAGGCATGAAGCATGAAGCATGAGGCATGAAGCATGAAACATGAAGCATGAAACATGAAGCATGAGGCATGAGGCATGAAGCATGAAGCATGAGGCATGAAGCATGAAGCATGAAGCATGAAACATGAGGCATGAGGCATGAGGCATGAGGCATGAAGCATGAAGCATGAGGCATGAAGCATGAAGCATGAAACATGAACCATGAAACATGAAACATGAAACATGAAGCATGAAGCATGAAACATGAAGCATGAACCATGAAACATGAAACATGAAGCATGAAGCATAATGTTTCCACACGTCTGTGGTTTGTAGAAACACGTTCTTCAGGTTCTTAGTTACTTCAGTTACTTCAGATACTTCAGTTACTTTAGATACTTCAGTTACTTCAGATACTTCAGTTACTTCAGTTACTTTAGATACTTCAGATACTTCAGTTACTTCAGATACTTCAGTTACTTCAGTTACTTTAGATACTTCAGATACTTCAGTTACTTCAGATACTTCAGTTACTTCAGTTACTTCAGTTACTTAGTAACTACGAGCTGCTGCAGGTGATTACATCGTGGATTAATGATGACAAATGCAAAACACAATTCAGGAAATATTTCAATAACAACAGCGATAACATGGTGGAAGAGGAGGAGTCAGGAGGAGGAGGAGTCATGATGGGGAGGAGTCAGGAGGTGGAGGAGGAGTCAGGAGGAGAGGGAGTCATGATGGGGAGGAGTCAGGAGGCGGAGGAGGAGGAGTCAGGAGGAGAGGGAGTCATGATGGGGAGGAGTCAGGAGGAGGAGTCAAGAGGAGAGGGAGTCATGATGGGGAGGAGTCAGGAGGCGGAGGAGTCAGTAGGAGGAGCCAGGAGGTGGTGGAGGAGTCAGGAGGAGAGGGAGTCATGATGGGGAGGAGTCAGGAGGCGGAGGAGCCAGGAGGAGGAGGAGGAGTCAGGAGGTGGTGGAGAAGTCAGGAGGAGGAGGAGTCAGGAGGAGAGGGAGTCATGATGGGGAGGAGTCAGGAGGTGGTGGAGAAGTCAGAAGGAGGAGGAGTCAGGAGGAGAGGGAGTCATGATGGGGAGGAGTCAGGAGGTGGTGGAGGAGTCAGGAGGAGAGGGAGTCATGATGGGGAGGAGTCAGGAGGCGGAGGAGGAGGAGGAGTCAGGAGGAGGAGGAGTCATGATGGGGAGGAGTCAGGAGGCGGAGGAGGAGGAGGAGTCAGGAGGAGAGGGAGTCATGATGGGGAGGAGTCAGGAGGAGGAGTATCTGCTGTCAGCAGCCGCTGCTCTGAGGAGTACAGAAGCCTGTAAAGATGATGTCATTGTGATAGTAACTAAAGCTGTCAGATAAAAGTAATGGAGTACAAAGTACCTCAGATTAACATGATGACTGAACCTGAGTGTGTTAATGTGTTCAGTTATTTAACACACACTCCTGTGTGTGTGTGTGCGTGTGTGTGCGTGTGTGTGTGTGTGTGTGTTTGTGTGTGTGTGTGTGTGTGTGTGCGTGTGTGTGTGTGTGTGTGTGTGCGTGTGTGAGCAGCAGATTATGTTCGGAGGCGGCGTGAGAGGATCAACTCTCAACATTACAGGATTACAAGTATTACCCAGCAGGCACACACACACACACGCACACACGCACACACACGCACACTCACACGCACGCACGCACACACACACACACACACACACACACACACACACACACACACACACACACACAGGTGTACCTACGAAAACATGACCCAGCAGAAGATTTGAGTCTGTGGCTGCTGCATATCTCACCTGTGATGTCACAGTGATGTCATCACAGGTGTCCATGACCTCAGTGTCACCTGGACGCAAGATCAGTTCGTACTTCTTCCAAAAACCACTGATGGAATGTAACAAAGTACATTTACTCAAGTACTGTATTTAAGTACAAGTCTGAGGTACTTATACTTGCATCTATCCTCTGATTGGTCCACGTGATGAACCAATCAGAGGGCCACATCGAAATATAAACACTACACACAAAATGTCTCCAGAGAAAAAACAGTGAAACTGCTTCTGATGGAGGTAAAGAGGAGGAGTCAGGAGGAGGAGGAGGTGTCAGGAGGAGTCAGGAGGAGTCAGGAGGAGGAGGAGGTGGTAGGAGGAGGTGTCAGGAGGAGTCAGGAGGAGTGAAGGGGACCAGAGGGGCTCAGGTACCAAAGGTCCAGCTGAGCAACACTCATTCACATGATGTCCGCCGGACTGAGTCCATGTTAACATGCGAGTGGAGGAGGTGGTAGGAGGAGTCAGGAGGAGTCAGGAGGAGGTGTCAGGAGGAGGTGGTAGGAGGAGTCAGGAGGAGTCAGGAGGAGGAGGAGGTGTCAGGAGGAGGTGGTAGGAGGAGTCAGGAGGAGGAGGAGGTGTCAGGAGGAGGTGGTAGGAGGAGTCAGGAGGAGTCAGGAGGAGGAGGAGGTGTCAGGAGGAGGTGGTAGGAGGAGTCAGGAGGTGTCAGGAGGAGGTGTCAGGAGGAGTCAGGAGGAGGAGGAGGTGTCAGGCGGAGGTGGCAGGAGGAGTCAGGAGGAGGAGGAGGTGTCAGGAGGAGGTGGTAGGAGGAGTCAGGAGGAGGAGGAGGTGTCAGGAGGAGGTGGTAGGAGGAGTCAGGAGGAGTCAGGAGGAGGAGGAGGTGTCAGGAGGAGGTGGTAGGAGGAGTCAGGAGGAGTCAGGAGGAGGAGGAGGTGTCAGGAGGAGGTGGTAGGAGGAGTCAGGAGGAGTCAGGAGGAGGAGGAGGTGTCAGGAGGAGGTGGTAGGAGGAGTCAGGAGGAGGAGGAGGTGTCAGGAGGAGGTGGTAGGAGGAGTCAGGAGGAGGAGGAGGTGTCAGGAGGAGGTTGTAGGAGGAGTCAGGAGGAGGTGTCAGGAGGAGGTGGGAGGAGGAGTCAGGAGGAGGAGGAGGTGTCAGGCGGAGGTGGCAGGAGGAGTCAGGAGGTGTCAGGAGGAGGTGTCAGGAGGAGTCAGGAGGAGGAGGAGGTGTCAGGCGGAGGTGGCAGGAGGAGTCAGGAGGAGGAGGAGGTGTCAGGAGGAGGTGGTAGGAGGAGTCAGGAGGAGGAGGAGGTGTCAGGAGGAGGTGGTAGGAGGAGTCAGGAGGAGGAGGAGGTGTCAGGAGGAGGTGGTAGGAGGAGTCAGGAGGAGGAGGAGGTGTCAGGAGGAGTCAGGAGGAGTCAGGAGGAGGAGTCTGACTCTAGTAATAATTCCAGGCTGTCGCTGAGGTCGCAATGAGCTGCTCTCACGGCGGACCTGTAGAAGCTGGACCTGTAGACGGCGGACCTGTAGAAGCTGGACCTGTAGAAGCTGGACCTGTAGAAGTCGGACCTGTAGAAGCTGGACCTGTAGAAGGCGGACCTGTAGACGGCGGACCTGTAGAAGCTGGACCTGTAGACGCGGACCTGTAGAAGTCGGACCTGTAGAAGCTGGACCTGTAGAAGGCGGACCTGTAGAAGCTGGACCTGTAGAAGCTGGACCTGTAGAAGGCGGACCTGTAGAAGCTGGACCTGTAGAAGCTGGACCTGTAGAAGTCGGACCTGTAGAAGCTGGACCTGTAGAAGGCGGACCTGTAGAAGCTGGACCTGTAGAAGCTGGACCTGTAGAAGTCGGACCTGTAGAAGTCGGACCTGTAGAAGCTGGACCTGTAGAAGGCGGACCTGTAGACGGCGGACCTGTAGAAGCTGGACCTGTAGACGGCGGACCTGTAGACGGCGGACCTGTAGAAGTCGGACCTGTAGAAGCTGGACCTGTAGAAGGCGGACCTGTAGACGGCGGACCTGTAGAAGCTGGACCTGTAGACGGCGGACCTGTAGACGGCGGACCTGTAGAAGTCGGACCTGTAGAAGCTGGACCTGTAGAAGGCGGACCTGTAGAAGTCGGACCTGTAGAAGCTGGACCTGTAGAAGTCGGACCTGTAGACGCGGACCTGTAGAAGTCGGACCTGTAGAAGCTGGACCTGTAGAAGGCGGACCTGTAGAAGCTGGACCTGTAGAAGCTGGACCTGTAGAAGGCGGACCTGTAGAAGTCGGACCTGTAGAAGCTGGACCTGTAGAAGGCGGACCTGTAGAAGGCGGACCTGTAGAAGCTGGACCTGTAGACGCGGACCTGTAGAAGTCGGACCTGTAGAAGCTGGACCTGTAGAAGGCGGACCTGTAGAAGCTGGACCTGTAGACGCGGACCTGTAGAAGTCGGACCTGTAGAAGCTGGACCTGTAGAAGGCGGACCTGTAGAAGCTGGACCTGTAGACGGCGGACCTGTAGAAGGCGGACCTGTAGAAGCTGGACCTGTAGAAGCTGGACCTGTAGAAGCTGGACCTGTAGAAGGCGGACCTGTAGAAGGCGGACCTGTAGAAGCTGGACCTGTAGAAGCTGGACCTGTAGAAGGCGGACCTGTAGAAGGCGGACCTGTAGAAGCTGGACCTGTAGAAGTCGGACCTGTAGAAGCTGGACCTGTAGAAGCTGGACTTGTAGAAGCTGGACCTGTAGAAGTCGGACCTGTAGAAGCTGGACCTGTAGAAGCTGGACCTGTAGAAGTCGGACCTGTAGAAGGCGGACCTGTAGAAGGCGGACCTGTAGAAGTCGGACCTGTAGACGGCGGACCTGTAGAAGTCGGACCTGTAGAAGTCGGACCTGTAGAAGTCGGACCTGTAGACGACGGACCTGTAGAAGCTGGACCTGTAGAAGCTGGACCTGTAGAAGTCGGACCTGTAGACGGCGGACCTGTAGAAGCTGGACCTGTAGACGGCGGACCTGTAGAAGTTGGACCTGTAGAAGCTGGACCTGTAGAAGGCGGACCTGTAGAAGGCGGACCTGTAGAAGCTGGACCTGTAGACGCGGACCTGTAGAAGTCGGACCTGTAGAAGCTGGACCTGTAGAAGGCGGACCTGTAGAAGCTGGACCTGTAGAAGCTGGACCTGTAGAAGGCGGACCTGTAGAAGTCGGACCTGTAGAAGCTGGACCTGTAGAAGGCGGACCTGTAGAAGGCGGACCTGTAGAAGCTGGACCTGTAGACGCGGACCTGTAGAAGTCGGACCTGTAGAAGTCGGACCTGTAGAAGCTGGACCTGTAGAAGCTGGACCTGTAGACGCGGACCTGTAGAAGTCGGACCTGTAGAAGCTGGACCTGTAGAAGGCGGACCTGTAGAAGCTGGACCTGTAGACGGCGGACCTGTAGAAGGCGGACCTGTAGAAGCTGGACCTGTAGAAGCTGGACCTGTAGAAGCTGGACCTGTAGAAGGCGGACCTGTAGAAGGCGGACCTGTAGAAGCTGGACCTGTAGAAGCTGGACCTGTAGAAGGCGGACCTGTAGAAGGCGGACCTGTAGAAGCTGGACCTGTAGAAGGCGGACCTGTAGAAGCTGGACCTGTAGAAGTCGGACCTGTAGAAGCTGGACCTGTAGAAGCTGGACCTGTAGAAGCTGGACCTGTAGAAGTCGGACCTGTAGAAGCTGGACCTGTAGAAGCTGGACCTGTAGAAGTCGGACCTGTAGAAGGCGGACCTGTAGAAGGCGGACCTGTAGAAGGCGGACCTGTAGAAGCTGGACCTGTAGAAGGCGGACCTGTAGAAGCTGGACCTGTAGAAGTCGGACCTGTAGAAGCTGGACCTGTAGAAGCTGGACCTGTAGAAGCTGGACCTGTAGAAGTCGGACCTGTAGAAGCTGGACCTGTAGAAGCTGGACCTGTAGAAGTCGGACCTGTAGAAGGCGGACCTGTAGAAGGCGGACCTGTAGAAGTCGGACCTGTAGACGGCGGACCTGTAGAAGTCGGACCTGTAGAAGTCGGACCTGTAGAAGTCGGACCTGTAGACGACGGACCTGTAGAAGCTGGACCTGTAGAAGCTGGACCTGTAGAAGTCGGACCTGTAGACGGCGGACCTGTAGAAGCTGGACCTGTAGACGGCGGACCTGTAGAAGTTGGACCTGTAGAAGGCGGACCTGTAGAAGCTGGACCTGTAGAAGCTGGACCTGTAGAAGGCGGACCTGTAGAAGGCGGACCTGTAGAAGTCGGACCTGTAGACGGCGGACCTGTAGAAGCTGGACCTGTAGAAGTCGGACCTGTAGAAGCTGGACCTGTAGAAGGCGGACCTGTAGAAGTCGGACCTGTAGAAGTCGGACCTGTAGAAGGCGGACCTGTAGACAGCGGACCTGTAGAAGTCGGACCTGTAGAAGGCGGACCTGTAGAAGCTGGACCTGTAGAAGGCGGACCTGTAGAAGGCGGACCTGTAGACAGCGGACCTGTAGAAGTCGGACCTGTAGAAGGCGGACCTGTAGAAGGCGGACCTGTAGAAGCTGGACCTGTAGACGGCGGACCTGTAGAAGCTGGACCTGTAGACGGCGGACCTGTAGAAGCTGGACCTGTAGAAGTCGGACCTGTAGAAGTCGGACCTGTAGAATAAATATGTGACATGGTGACGTAGTGTGATGTCACAAAGTCACAGAATTAAAGGCGGGACTACTGACGAGGCGTTCAGGAGCAGTGTTTTCTGTGGGAGAGAGGAGTTCACAAACATGACTTTATTGAGCAGTTCTTCCTCATGTGAAACATGGTGGCCGGTCCGGTTCTGGCTCTGGTATTAACTGATGTCTCACATGTAAACTCCTCCGTCACTCTTCATGAGTGTTTCTGATGAATCTGTCGCTCTGAATCCAACTCGGCTTAATCTTCTATACTTATCGTGTCAGACAGCTGCAGCCTGTTTCTGCTGTGAGAAGTGAAGCCATCGTGTTTTACAGCCGAGCTGCAGCGAGTTTCCTGCGACTGACTCGGAGCCAAACGTTTGTCCGCTGTGACTCATCAGCTGCAGCTCGATAAGAAGAAGAATCCCAGCGAGCCGACAGGAAACAATGGAGAGCAGCCGAGAGGAAATCAGCCAGAAGCAGACAAAACAACACATTTCAGGCTTTTACTGCACAAACATTCACATATTGTTCCACCTGTCACAGTTTACAGCCACAGCTGCTGCTGCAGAGTCTCAGCGAACACACTGGATGTTAAACACGATGTCACCAGGTGAGTCTGCAGGTGGATGTTCCAGCTACAACAGGTGACACTGAGCTCACAGAAACATGTTGTCTTCACAGCAGGCGGCCATCAGGACACATTCACACACTTCTTTTATTGACACTAATTCAACAGCAAACAGAGAAGCACACGAGGCTAAAGGTTAGCTTAGCATTTTCCACGTAACAACATTAGTTTGTGTGATTAAAGTTAC
>NC_133233.1:27527086-27554920 GCF_040436345.1 Pagrus major | reverse complement strand
AGCAGGACTTTAACTTTGATTGAATGTATTTTTTACATTTAAGTATTTGCGCTCCACCACTGACCACTAGATGTCACTACCAGGCTGTAAAATCACTTTATTTATTGAGCGTCATGGCAACAAACATCACAGTAAAACCAGCGCTTTAATTAAATGGACAGTGTCGTTGCTCTAATAATTTATAGGCAATTAATGAAAATACTCCAGTGCAGCCGCCCGGAGAACAACAACAGGAGGACGATGACCTGAGAGAGGCTGGAGGAATTAAGAAGAAATGTCACAGGAGTCTGAACAGTGATTATAGATACACTGGCAAATGTCATATTTGACTTTTCATCACCGGGAACACACAAACACGTGTTGTGATTCTAACTCAAAGAAAAAAGTACTTTGCATCGGAGGAAACAAAACCACAAACAGAAGTCTGACACAGTAAAAATCTCTCATATTGTCACTTAAATCATCAGAAAGTAAATGAAAGCGTCAGAAGTCAAATTGTTCCTTTAAAGCAACATTATGTAACTTTGTTTACCTTGAAATATTAAATGTAGCTCAGTTATTCCACCACCAGTGTTCGGTTTCACTAATGAGTGACAGAACTTTTGTATATTTAGATTTGTAGGTGGCGTTATGTCTCGCTAATCAGTGATTGAATGTAACTAAGTACAATTACTCAAGTACTATACTTAAGTGTGATTTTGAAGCATACTTTACTTCAGTACGTCTGTTTACTTCACACTTCCACTCCACTACAGTTTGGAGGCAAATATTGACCCTTTAACTGAACTACGTTTCTTTCCAGTAACTTCAGTTACTAGTTACTTTGTGGATTACATTCTGCGTCAGAGCCGGTAATCGGTCGACCCACACAGAGTACACGTACATGTAAATATATTTATAATTTAACTTCTATTTGTACTTTTGATACTTACTTTTCCTTAAGTACTCAGATTGGTGACTTTTAAAGTCGGGTGTTAAAGTAATATTTTAACACGATATCTTTACTTTTACTCAAGTATGACCAACACTAAAGGTACCGAAACTAAGTAACGTCACTTGAATACATGTAGCTCAGTTATTCCTCTGCCGGTGTTTGGTTTCATTAACGAGTTACTGAACTAGACAGCCTCTTGCGTCTCGCTAACCAGTGATGGAATGTAACTAAATACATTTACTCAACTACTGTAATTAAGTACAATTCTGAGGTACTTGTACTTAAGTATCTCCTTTTTTTCTGCTACTTTATACTCCAACTCCACTACACTATGTTATGGAGGCAAATATTGTTCTTTTACTCCACTACTTTATCTGATAACTTTAGTAACTAGTTACTTTGCAGATTGCTGAATTGAGGGCCAAAGCAGTCTATTAGTCGAAACACTTCAGTACGTATAATATTAGATACGAATGAAGTATTATTCATATGGGTGACTTTTAAAGTCAGCTGTTAAAGTAATATTTTAACACGATATCTTTACTTTTACTCAAGTATGAGCAACACTAAAGGTACCTACAATAAGTAACGTTACTCGTCAGCTCAGTTACTCCAGTTCATGAGGTTTTAACTTGTATATTCACATTTGTAGACAGATTTTGTGTTTTAAATTAATTAATTATATCCCTTTTTGTTTAAGTGTGGTACAAAACAAAAAGTGATGAATGAGTTCCGGATGTGATAAAAAAAAAAAAAAAATCAGATTAAAAATCCAAAGTGGACTTTTTTTCTCTTCTTCCGCCTCCTGACGTGACGTAGGCGTGACGCAGCAGTCTGACGGACAGGTAAACCGACACCGGCCGCCATATTGGGAAACAACGGAAGTGAGAGAGAGAGAGAGAGAGAGAAAGAGATTAAGAGATAACTGAGTGTGTGTGTGTGTGTGTGTGTGTGTGTGTGTGTGTGTGCGTGTGTGTGCGTGTGTGTGTGTGAGTCAAAGGGCGTCCTCCTCTCGTGCGCGTCTCCCCGGAGGAAGGGGCGGTCTCAGCGCCGCAGCAGATCCGGAATCAGAAGGTGTTCGCTCGGCTCTGCTCGGCTCGCTCGCGTCGCTGAGCTCCGCGGCGGTTCGGAAGAGGAAAACAGAAACGGAACCAGGGGGCTGAGAAGATTTCATTATAAATAAAGAAAGAAAGAAAGAAAGAAAAGAGAGGAAAGAGAAGAAAGAAAAAGGAAAAGAAGGAAGGAAGGAAACAGAGAAGCCGGTTGGGACTAAAAGTGTCGGCCGAGGGAGGGACGACAGCTCCGGAGCAGAAAAGAGGAATAAGAAGCAGAAAGTCGAGGCAGAAGAGGACGAGATGCCTCTGGCCCAGCTGGCTGATCCCTGGCAGAAGATGCCACTCGGGGGACCGTCTGCAGAGGTGAGACAACACTGTGGTCTGGGACTTTTCACTTGTCTGTGTCTGTGTGTGTGTCTGCAGTAACGTGGTGGCAGCAGGTACAGAGACACCACACAGGATGTTATCTGGTGTCACAGCAGGATGGTGCCTACAGGGGCTGCAGGCTAAAACACACGCTGTTATAATAAAGTTATAGTTATTATAGTTAAAGTGGTGCTGCAGGAGACATGTGTTACATTTGTGAGCTCGAAAATGTCAAAAAATGACATTAAAATCAAATTATGTGCCACAAATGCTCCTAAAAATGAAGCAACAATGATTAGAAGTGAATTAACTTTTAATAAATGGTAATAAAAAGGCTCCATTATCACTATCACATCATTATTAAAAAGCCAAGTCAGATTGAAACACACCTGAAGGATCGTAAAATCAGTCTGAGCTCACAAAACATGCTGTAATTCTCATTATACAGGTATTTAAGTAGTGCCACAGGAGACACATGAGGTAGAAAATGTCATAAAATACAAACAAATGACAATAAAATCAAATTATGTGCCACAAATGCTCCTAAAAATAAAGTAATGAAGATTAGAAGTTAATTAACTTTACTGTCAAGTCCACAGTGGAAGCAACTGATCATTTGATTAGTTGATTATGGTCAGTATTGAGTATTAGAGACCTCGCACGTATTAAAACATCCTTTATTGTAGGGTTGCAGTGTTTGAAACCTGACTGTTATCACACCGTGTCCATTTCCTTATATATGGTATTGAATTCGAGCATATTAGTGTTGTAATATATTTATTTCAAGTTTAATGTCTGTCAGGAAGTTATATTTAGTCATAGGTGCAGAAACACACCACGCAGGATGTTATTTGTAATAAAAAGGCTCCATTAGACGCCTCAAAGTCACTATTAGACCATTATTGACGGCTGCAGCGACTCTTAGGAGCCAAATCAGATTAAAATACACCTGAAAGGATCGTAAAATCACTCTGAGCACAGAAAACATGCTGTAACACTCTTTACACAAGTATTAAAGTCGTGGTACAGGAGACACAGTTTCCATAAACCACCATGAGGTGCCAAATATGAGCTATAAATCTATTTAATAATGTCACAGCAGTGTTATAGTGCTAATATTTAAAAAAAAAAGACAATAAAATCAAATTCTGCACAACAAATGCTCTAAAAATCAAATAAAAATGATTTGAAGTTAATTAACTTTGCTCTCAAGTCGAGAGGAAGCAATCAGTCGGGTGATTGATCATTTGATTAGTTGATTATGGTCAATATTGAGTATTAGAGACTTGCTAAAACACCCTTTTTATTGTAGGGTGGCAGTGTATGAAACCTGACTGTTATCATACCGTGTACACGTCCTTGTATGTGGTATTGATTTCTACTGTATTAGTGTTATAATAAATATATTTATTTCAAGTTTATATCAACTTTAATGTCTGTCAGGGCATTGAGATTATAATAAAGCATCAGAAAAGCTGTTTTCATTCTCTTAAGGGTCGTTCTAACTAATAACTATATTAATAATAATAATAATAATAATTATGTAATGCTGTATTTCGTGAAACTGTGACATCCTCTGAGACGGTTATCACACCATGAAAACTCTGCTTTATTGTACCTTTATATGTGTAAAGGTGCTGTTGCAGGTCACACACCTGTAAATTAAAATATTAGATCACAATAGACATAAAATTTACGACAAATCTCTAAATATAGAAGCCTTAAAATGCCAAATATGTGAAAATAAGGTCATTAATGCTGCTGTAAATAGGATGTAAGAGCACGAAGACGCATGAAATGAAGCAGCATGCTAGAAGCTGACGTCACTACCGAGCAGCAGCAGCAGCAGCAGCACTGGCTCCCTTTAAGCTCCTATAGTGACGTCAGAGTGACACTTAATGAGATTAAAAATACCATAAACACAAACACAGCATATAAACAAACTGTAATACTCTGTAGGAGTAGTTTTCTGCTGAAACAAGAGCCATAAAAGACCAAAATGTCAGTTTTTTGTCTCAGTTTCTCGAGCCTGACTGATTATATTGGTTGACTGAAATTATCTGCTGATATCTGAGTAGATGTTCTCAGATTTGTGGTGATATGAAAGTTTTTTTTTAGAGATTATAAAGCAGAAAAAGATGCTTCAGGTGTTTTATAATTATTAAATTCCCAGTGAAGTTTATTGTTTCAGTGCACTGCCGTCGTTTCAGACGATGGAGTTTATTGTTAAATGTTCTGCCTCCGTCTTTGATAAACACATTTCAGGGATAATTGCAAAATATGTGCAAATATTGACTAATATATTAATGTTGGAATTGATTTACTTACTTACATTACTTACAGTTCTCTAGTTACAGAGGCTTAAAATGTCATTTAGTGCAATAATATGAAAATAAGGTTATTAGTGGGTAGATCAAATGTTCGGTAAGAGCGAAAAGATGCATGAAATGATGAAGTTAAGCGCCTATAGGGACGTCAGAGTGACACTAAATGAGATTTAAAAACACCCTAAATACAAACACAGCACATAAACATAGTTTATTACTCTGAACGCATAGTTTTCTGGTGAATCAAGCGCCATAAAGTAACAAAATGTCACTTAAATTTCCCATTCTCATTATTACTCTCAGCTGGCTGAGTGTCCAACATTTTTTCTAGAAGAAATGACAGAAATGAATGAACAGATCATGAAAATAACTTTAAATTATGTTGATGTGCTTATTTCAGCTCTACAAGAAAGTTACAATCAGATTATTATTCAAGAACAAAAGGGCCTGTCAGAACATGAATATGACATAAAGTGATGCCATATTTGAACAGAAGGACCTGAATGTGACAGTCAAGTTACAGCTGAGTGTCACCGAGCGACGACGAGTCGGTCTGGGGTTGTTTCGGTGCAGAATGAAACGGCCCTTTGTCGTGATTTAGATTTGATTTGTGTGAGGATTTATTTCTTGATGTAAAACAAAAAGCAATAGATGCAAACGGGCGATGCCAAAGTGTGGGATTGTTCTAAAAGGAGCCTTGTCGTCAAAACTGAGAGAGATTGAAACAAAAACAGCTCCTGTGTGTTTTTTCTTTCTTTCCAGTTCTTCCTTCCTACAAGTTTTTGAATCTTGATAAAGAGCAGGAGGCGGTGCCACTGCAGCGGCAGCATGATTCAGGAAGAGCTTACGTCTGTGTGTGTGTGCGTGTGTCCACTTCCTGTATGAGGTGTCACAAGGGCTGTATGGAGAAATGGTTGTGTGTGTGTGTGTGTGTGTGTGTCACTCTGTAGGCAGATTGTGAACAATCAAACCTGATTCATGATAGGCTGAAACGCAAAAAATGCACTGAGTCACAGCCAGCTTCTCTTTTTTTTTTTTTTCCCCTCTCTCGCCTCCTGACAAGCTCGTACCTGCTCGCACTTTCACCACGCAGCCTCCTTTCACCTCCCTGTCGACCGGACAGGAACACGGCGCTGCTGTCTGCCCAAAGAAACTGACCTTTGACCTCTGCGTTACACCTCTGAGCCTTTCGACGTGCAGGCGATGGGTCTGATAGCTGAAGTTGTTGTACCAGCTTTTTGTCTCCTAGGCCACCACGGGACAAAGACAAAAAACACTCACACACACACACACACAAAGGAGCGAGGAGTGAAGTTGAGGAATGAAAAAGATGCTTCTGTAGGATTCATGCCCTCAAGATAAGATCATTCAACACACACACAAAGAGGAGGCAGACGCTGCACTCGTGTTGAAATGGGGAAACAAAGATGAGCGTAGATCAAGATGGCCGCAGCCGTGAAGCTGCACTCTTTCAGACAAACTGCATGGAAATGGCAGCATTTGACAAAATATCATTTAAGGCTCAATATTGATTTTGTTTTGTGCAGGAAATAAAAGAAAAAGCTTGACAATTATAATTTCCGAAACACAAGGTCGTGCTTGTTTTATCCAACCAGTAAAGGTGGAGAAGCCGATTGTTGAGTTTTATTCACAGGTCGACAAATACAGACGCTTTGGTTTGGTAGCAGGTCCGTCACGTTTGACGACCTGTGAGTGAAACTCAACAATCAACTATCCTTCTACAAGAACCACCTTTTATCTAAAACTGTAAGATGTTCAGCTAAATATCAAAAACATGTCAAATATTCACATTTGAGAAGGTGAAACCAGAAAATTAATGCGTTTTCTGCGTGAAAAGAAGCTGAAACTGTTATAAAAATAGTTGCTGATGAATTTTCCGTAACGCATTAATAATTAATTGAATCATTTCTAATAGAGCTGCAGCGATTCATCGATGAGATGTCAGCTACTAAATGAAACGCCACTGGTTTGAGTAGTTTCTCTACAGTTTTCTTCCTGTGTTTTTTAAAGCGTGTGTTGTCTCGTGGCTTCTTTCTTCTTCTTCTTTTATACTTAATGAATGGCCTTAACATGAGATCACCACAGTTAGATTCACAGTATATACCTCAATAGTTTGAAATCTTCTCAGAAGCTCTTTGTGAATGTTTGGACTGGCTCACATCGAGAAGAAATCTAGTCTCATATCACGATAATGATATGATGTTGAAATGTGTCTCAGCCTCAAATGAGGTCAAACATTTCTTTGAATAATTGATGAATCAGTTAGTTGACTTCTTTCTTCATGTAAATTCATAATCTTCAGACAAAACAAACCTAATTTACAGACTTAGATTTATAGACTCACAATTTTTCTGTCCAGGCGATGAATTAGTTACAAATGAATGGTTAATTAACATAACTGTGAATTGGAGCTCCAGTTCTGAAAAATGAAAACAAAGTCTCTTTCCAGAAACAATAGATAATCTGGATAATCCGCAGACTGAGCTGTGCTCATTGTTTTCAGTTTAATCTGGATATTGGCTTCAATCTCCCAGTTTGATCCTTTTTGTGATTCAGAGTGTCTGAAGTTTGATCCAATTTGATTTGATTTGACTCCTGAAGATTAAGTCACATCAGATAAATGCTAATATTGCAGAAACATGAAAGTGTTTCTCTGAGTTTATCCTTGGAAGTTACATTCTTTATATTCTTTATAACATTTTTTTACTCATTCAGTATATTCACTCACATTTTACACATCATGCTCCTACACAGTAACGTACGTACACACCGAGAAAAAGGCACAGAGATAAAGATCAATATTTGATGTTATTAATGGAAATTAAGATCATTTGAAATTTGAAATATCAGTAATAAATGGCTTTTTAATTTCACAATCCAAGCTCCATTCACTTCCATTATATCAGGGTGGTAATCTCAGGTACAGTCGTCCTCAAAATTATTCATACCCTTGCTAATTTTTGTGATTTTCTATTTTTGTGATGAAATGACTGCATTTTTTCAAGTTTGTTTATGAGGTATACGTGACCAACAAGTGAAAGAATGACAACAATACACAATTCAAGAAATTCTTCATTTCAGGGGTATTTTATTCATGGATTCCCAAAAAATGCCATGTTCAAAATTATTCATACCCCTGACAATATCTCAACAAAAATCTTTGTCCTATGGTTATTTCAAAATGTTACAATGGAATAAATACCATTAACATTGTTAAACAAATGTTAAACACTGATTTAAAAAAATAGTATAAATAGAAGAGTATAAATAGAGGAAAAGTGTTCTGGTCATTCTCAATTTCTGGTCATCATGGTCAAGAAGAAGGAGCTCAGTGAAGACCTACGTCGACGTCTTGTGCGTGCCCACAGTGAAGGAAAGGGTTACAAGGCCATTTCAAAGCAGTATGATGTCCCTGTGGCAACCGTCCAGAGCATAATTAACAAGTACAAGAAATTCAATACTGTTAAAAACCTCAGCGGGCGTGGCAGGAAGCGTAAGGTGTCCCCTAAACTTGCCAGGAAAATATGCCGAGAGGTCAACAACAACCCCCAGACCACAACCAAGGCCCTAATTGAAACGCTTGACCAGGCAGGGACAAAGGTCTCACGGTCCACCATTGAGCGAGTCTTGCACAGAGGAGGTCTCCATGGACATAGGCCTCGGAAGACGCCGCTGCTCAGGAGGAAACATGTGCAGGCTCGCCCGGCCTTTGCTAGAGGTCATTTGAAGCAAGATCCCAGCTTTTGGTCAACTATCCTGTGGTCTGATGAGACCAAGTTGGAGTTATTTGGCCATATGGATGCTCAATATGTCTGGAGGAAGAAAGGCGAAGCATATAAACCAAAGAACACTGTGCCCACAGTTAAGTACGGTGGTGGATGCATAATGCTATGGGGATGCTTCTCTTCCAGTGGCACAGGGAACCTAGTCAAGGTCCAAGGAATAATGAAAAAGGAAGATTACATCAGGATCCTTGATGAAAACGTGAAGGAATCTGCTGAGAAACTACAGCTTGGCCACAACTGGACGTACCAGCAAGACAATGATCCCAAACACACTGCCAGGGTAGTGAAGAAATGGTTCAAGGACAATGATGTCAACGTCCTAGAATGGCCAAGTCAGAGTCCTGACCTGAATCCCATCAAGAACTTGTGGCATCACTTGAAGACCAGAGTGGTGGCTAGGAAACCAACCAACCTGACCCTGCTTGAGGCTTTCGCAAAGGAGGAATGGGCAAACATCCCACAGGAGACATGAAGGAAGCTTGTGGACACATACAAGAATCGTCTCAAAGCAGTCATAAAAAACAAAGGCTATGCTATTGACTATTAAAGAAAGACATTGGACTAGGGTATGAATAATTTTGAACATGGCATTTTTTGGGAATCCTTGAATAAAATACCCCTGAAATGAAGAATTTCTTGAATTGTGTATTGTTGTTATTCTTTCACTTGTTGGTCACGTATAACTCATGAACAAACTTGAAAAAATGCAGTCATTTCATCACAAAAATAGAAAATCACAAAAATTAGCAAGGGTATGAATAATTTTGAGGACGACTGTATGTAGCAGAGAGCATGACTCATCATCAGAGCTGAATAACATTAAACACAGAGCGAAATACTTCATTTTCGATCGACCATTTTCTCTGGAAGTACCACCTCTTCTGCTGTGTAGTTGTTTGTTATTCAGTCTTATCATGCGCGCCCACCAGCAGGGCTGGGAATTGTTGCTAATACTTGAGAAACTGTAAAACTTGTTTTCACTCTAAAATTAGTCAACATTTTAATGTAATTCAGGAAAAACAAGCTAGACCACGAGTTTCTTCATGCAACATCAAGCACTTGGCCAGAGAATTTAAGACACATTAGTCATTTAAATGGTGACATTTCTTCTTGAATATGTACAAATGACTAAGGGGAAGAAAAACACATGTTAATGTAGGTGTAAATTAATAACAGTCCTCTGTGAAAGAAGAAGAAGAAGAAGAAGAAGCCACAACCACAGACAGACACTGTCTGATCTCCATGTGGTTCACTGTAATATAAATAACATGTTTGTGCTTTCTTAACCTGCCAATGTTAGCAGCAGATGTCTGTTTCAACTGATCCAACCATTGAACTAGTAACCACAATATCACCAGACTCCCTTAATAAATCGTCTGATTTTAAGAGTTGTTTCATGAGGTGAAACTATAAAAAACATTTGTGAAACGGCTACAACAAATTCTGAATCACTAGTGCCTTCTAGTAAATTCAGCATTAAATGAAAACAGTAAGTTGTTTGTTTCCTTGTAAAAAGTGTCAGTTTGTGGCAGCATGGCTGCACCAGCCTGTCTGCTTCTGTGTCTAAAGTGCTAAAGTCTGACCTGCCAACATTTAGCAGCTGTTTGAACACACGGTTTACACTGATTTCACCATTTACACTCAATTTATGAAAGAAGAAACATTTTATTGATGCTAAACATGTCAAATTTTACAAATACACTAAACAGTAACCAATATAGGCGACTTCTTGGAGAAGTCACCAGACTCCCTTAAAAAATCGCTCATTTTAGTGAGTTGTTGAGTTAGGAGAAATTTATAAAGTTTGAGAAACATTTTCTCTGACAAATTCTTAATCATTTAGGCCTTCTTGTTAATTCGGCAAATGTTTTACATTAATTATTTCCTTCTTTGTGTAAAAAAACATCGTGTCTGTTTGTCTAAGTGATGTACATGTTTATTTGCATATGGAGCGGGGAAGTGAGACCTGTTCACAAGTGGCCACTCATGTTAATGTCAGGTGTGAACTGACGGACTTTGAGCTGTTCACTTGTGATCAGATCACTCAGGACGGACGTTAACACCAGGTCTGATCAAGCTTTAAGTGTAACCATGGCAACCTGGTACTTCTTGTTTACGTTATATCCCCCCAAAGCCCCCCTCAAAACTTGGAGCATGATTATCCTCCAAATTAAAGAAAGACGAGGAACAACAATAGTTTTTTCGTTTTGTTTTTCCCACTCTTACACAGACATTTGTTGCAACCCTGTGGACATGGAGACAAAAAAAAAATCAGCAATTTAAAATTGTATTTGGGCGGCACAGTTGCCTGAGGGAGTCCCACAGCGTCATCGAAGACAGCCTGCTAGGTTTTTACCCGTGGATCAGACTCTGCAGGCCTTCACGTAGGCAACACAACAGCTTTTCTTCACTTCCTCTCCACCTACACCTCCGCATCCTTCTCCCTCTTTCTCCTGGTAATCCACCACCCATCTCCTCTCCTCTCTCATCGCTCTTTCGCCCTGCTGTGCACATTTCAGGCTTATCCTCCCAACGCTGCACTTACCGGCAAAGTAAATAATCACCATAATCGCTTTTATTGTTATTATTGTTTTTTGTCAGGCAGGAGTATCGGTGCTATCAGTGTCTGAATCACAGCTGTTGTTCCAGCAGGGAAGCAGACAGACTGCTAATCTTCCTTACGTAATGCTAATTCATATCTGTTGTTGTTGTTTTTTCCTTTTGGCCGAGCAGACGAGGTAGAATCGGTCGGAGTCTGGTGGCCCTGCTGATAAATCTCACGTTGTGACCGTCTGGGGACTTTTTTTCTAAACTAAAATTGAACTCTGGTTTGATTCCTCCGTCACAGCGAGCAGAAGGGAGATGACAAGATGGGTTTCAAAATAAAAGACGCCTACTGTTCGAGCATTTCACTCCTGAATACCATCACAATGTGAAAGTGTAGGCAGCTGAGGACCTTGACGTGACAAAGCATGAGTCTTTACAGTCCGTCTGAACACGATCCAAAATCTGCCACAGGTGTTCAGCATCTTGTCACATGTCACACATTATGCAAGGATGTTTATTTATGTGTCCTACAGCATGAAACACCTGCATTCATTATGTTTCTGACTCATTTTTCTTTTTTTTGACTCATTTATCTCCAATCTTACTGTTGCAGGTGTTTTTCTGTGAGTCCCTGTGAAATCCAAAAGCAAATCAATAGTCCACCAGAGAACGAGCTTAAAGGAATAGTTCTGCATTTCTTACAGAAGTTGAATGAGACGATAGATACCACTCTCTTAGCTTAGCTTAGCAAGAAGACTGGAAATGATGGGAATATTAAAATCAAACTACCAGCGCTTATTAACACGTTTTATTTGTTTAATCGGTGAGGGTGTCACGAATCTCCAAATCCACAATCCTCACTGACCTTGCCAGACGATCACATCTGGATTAGATCAACTGTCACGTACATTTTCAAACTCTTCTTTAAAAAGATTGAGGGATTTAACAACAACAGCTTGACTTCATCCTGGTGGATGTTTGCAGGTCAGGGTTAGACAAGTTCAAATAATATGCACCCAAAATATGGATAAGATAGTTTAGAACAAGCACTTTCGAAAGAAGTTGACTGAATGTGATCTGATCACGCCTCTCCAAGTTATAATTGCACTATTACACAACCATAATGATATTTTTACAACCGAGTCATAAGTCATGACCGATGTGAATGAAACCAGCCTGTTCAGTAGGTATTTGCGGTCGTTTTTCAGGCTGTTGTTCAGGTGAACATGTTCCAACCTGAAGCAGCGATGTCGCAGCCGTCTGGCAGGATCTAATTACCGTGTCACCGTTGTGCATCAGGTGTGTGTTAATGCCTGACGTCTTCGTGTGTGTGATTACAGGATGCACATCACGATCCGGAGGACTCGGTGGGCGAGGACGACTCCATGCCTGTCTGCACCGTAAGTCCGCCTCACATTCTTGGGTCTTACGTTCTCATCACACACAGCGGAGGCTCCAGATTGTGTTTGGAGGTTTCTGTTAGTCTTGCCTGACATTTAGTGGGCTTCAGTTGTAAACACAGCGAGCGCTCTGTTTGTACTGACAACAGTGTAACACTCTGACCTCAGTGATGGCAGCTGTCTTCCTGTGTGTGTGTGTGTGTGTGTGTGTGTGTGTGTGTGTGTGTGTGTGTGTGTGTGTGTGTGTGTGTGTGTCAGCTACAATAATGCAGTCGTGAGTTCGACCTACTGTTATTGACGAGGAAACAGCCTTCCCGACATGTTTGTGGCCTTGTGTGTGTGTTTGTGTGTGTGTGTGTGTTAGTGAGACTTCACATAGCTTCAGTTGCAAATTGCACAAAAGCTCAGTTTTTCTTTTTGATGATATATCCACTGTTTGGGAAAACTGACGCCTACTCCTGCAGGATAATTGCTGGTATGAAAGTGAAGCGTAGTGCGACTCACTATTAAAGTCATGAGTCATCCTAAAGCAACAAATCCTCCCTCAGATCCTCGGCTCTGCTCGATATCATCGTTCAGTGTTGATGTTCATCACATCCCAGGAGTTATTTGTGGGTTAGATGTTGTTGTTTACTCTTTCACTCAGTTTACATCATTCACACAGACGCCATTTTCCCTCTGACATCACACTCATCACCCTCTGACATGTCGTTCTGCTGTGTTGCAAGTCGTATAAACGAGGGAACAAACAACTACAAATCGCTTCCTCAACTGAAAAGACGACGGACGGTCAAAATCCTCAGGGACCTACGGCCATGTTTCAAGGTCACACGACATATTTGATAACTCGTTAGCTTGTAACTGCTTCCTGACAGCTGACAATGGTTTGTAAACCACGGAGCACCCCTCACCCCCGCAGACTCCTACTGTTGATCTGATCGGTTGAAGTTAGCCTGTGATAGACGGCGATTGATAGATAAGTTCGTCCAATCACCTACCATGTCTTAATTTTAAAGTGTCTGTCCTTTTCCAGACAGTTTCTAAAGGTGAGTTCTCGGGGTGTAACGGTAAAGAGAAGTCACGGATCGGTACGAGTTGAAACAAATCAAAAGTTAGCAAAGAAGTAGTTTAAGATCAAAGATGCTGCTTTTAAAAGACGATAACGAAAACAAGCATATAATTATTTGCAGGTCATAAAGAGGTTATGCATCTAACTTATTGGAAAGTAAACCGTTTTAAAGCCTGACAGTTGTAGCCGACTTCAGGTGTTCACGAAGCTTGTTGTTCCACAGGTGGATCGCATAGAAACGAAAAGTCATATTTTTATGCAGGGCTGATAAAATAAAGTAACGTTAATGTCTTCGGCCCTGTGGACGTTGTTGGACTCTTATTTATTCATGTATTTTGTGCCGCGCTTCGGTGATTGACACATCTGAGTGTTGCCTGAGCTTATTTTATATAATAATACAAAATCCAACAAAAAACTGCCATAGATTTTTGCTTTTTGTCGAAGTAACCGCCATGTTAACTGTCCATTTAGCCTACAAAGATACGTCACCCCTGCAGCGCTGTATATAAACACAGCTAAAAATCATTCCTACATCTCCCAGAATGCCTTTACAACAGTTTTTAGATAACATATGTTGGTGCTGGTGTCAGGTTGAACTCTAAACTGGACTGATGGATTTTATCAAACCAGAATCAGAGGAGTTGTCTGCCTGTTTATTCCTCAACACATGAGAAAGCAGCCGCGGCAGCAGCAGCTCAGTGTGAAGCGTGTTTCATCTGCACTCGAGCTGACTGAGGGCAAATTTACTTGACATTTGAATATTAATGGAGATATTTGCATCACACTGACACAGAGAACTGGAATGCAGCGGACTGTGTCGTTTAGACGAGCAGCTTGTTTCACCGCAGTTTTCCTTTTTATTGATAAAGTATTTCAACCACACACGGACAGATATGGTGCGTCGTTGTAGAAACAAATGAGGAGGGATGTAGAGCAGTGGTTCCCAACCTCAGAGTCGGGTCGTGGGTCATTATAATTAGCATGCTGTTAGCAGTTAGCTCAAAGCTCACAGAGGCGCCCGCGTGGCTGCAGACTCTGCTTATTGTGAAATACTGCAGTTTTATTCAAATGAAACAGTCTGAGGAAGGAGTATCGATGTTTCATCAGACTGTACACAGCTCATGGACATGTGTAACCTTTGTTGAAGGGGTTGTTAGTAGATAATTCTTCACTTAAAAGGGTTTCTAGGCCATAACGGTCGGGAATCACTGGTGTGGAGAGTCCAGTATCTGGAAACCCAGAGCCCATAGTCCGGTGTCTCCACTTGAATAAAAACCAAATTTGACTTCGATCTTACTTGGATGGTCTTTCTAGCTGTGTGTGTGTGTGTGTGTGTGTGTGTGTGTGTGTGTGTGTGTGTGTGTGTGTGTGTGTGTGTGTGTGTCGGCGGCAGGCAGGCAGGGCAGCTGCATGCATCGATTTTTAAATGCAGAGGAGATGGTTTATGGATCCACTGTCTGAGAAAGAGCTGAGCACTCATTACCTCACTCTCTGGAGTCTGCAGCACACACACACACACACACACACACACACACACACAGACACACACACAGAGCTCGAAGGCAAGAAGCCAGAGGTGAAAACTGTATGAGCGTCACATCATGCGTGTGTGTGAGGATGAATATATTACAAAGCTGTTAATGAGTGAGTTCGACTGTTCCACTGGCTCAACTGAGTGTGAAATGTGTGTGTGTGTGTGTGTGTGTGTGTGTGTGTGTGTGTGTGTGTGTGTGTGTGTGTGTGTGTGTTGTCTCAGGTTAAAGTGGGGTAATGAGGCATCTTTCGCTCTCTGTGTCACGCTGCTCAAAGTCTTGAGTGTGAAACTGACACAAGTACTGAATACATAATGCATTCACTAAACTAGAATGGCACTGAGTAGAGCGCATACCTCCGCCAAGGCCCAGCACTCCCCCTTCAGACTCACTCATAGATACCTGCCAACTAAATATCCCTGATTTTAGTCATTAGGATCCAGACAGACATTATTCTCTGAGAAATTAACCAAAAATGTCGAAAAACGTCCGATCTCTCAAAAATTCCTGTATCTGTCCCTTTATCTGGATCTGAACCAAACGTTAATGGGGTCTATTCTGGGCCGAGACCCATCTGTCATCCAAGTTTTCATAAAAATCCGTTCATTAGTTTTTGTGTAATCCTGCTGGCAAACCAACCAACCAACCAACAAACAGACACGGGTGAAAACACAACGTCCTCAGCGGAGGTAGCCAGTCCATCGTGAGTTCCAGCTGTTAAAATGTGAAGGTTTGATGCTTTTTTCTTTGTCCTGCATGATAATAAACTGAATATCTTTGGGTTTTAGACTGTTGGTCAGACAGAACAAGACATCTGGCAACTTCTACTTGGAATATGGGAAGTTATAACAGGCATTTATCTCTACTTTTGGATGTTTACAAACAAAACACTTAATTATTAATCGAATGCTTGAGAAAACAGCAGATTAAATGAAAATTAAAATAATGACTAAAACAAACCTTAATCTTAATCTCAATCTAGCTCTAACCCTTAAAGACCTCGCCTCTTGTTCTCAAGTGTTTAATAACTTTTGAACTTCATATGGAAGTGTAAAAACATCCAAGTACATCTTTAGAAATAAGAAAACTAAACTTCCTGAGGTTCTGACTGAGTTTACAGTTAAAAAAACGCCACCTTTTTAAAAAAAAATCTGTTAAATTCATCCATTCTCAGACAAAACAAATGAAAAATTGGGACTTTAAATGATCCAGACTGACTCTTGAAGCTCTCTGTGGTCCTCACAAGTATAGAGGCAGAACAACACACACACACACACCTCAACACTCATTCACAGACACACTCACTCGCTCATTATCAAATCACACACACATTTCAACGCCTACATCACAGTCACATTCGAGTCTGATGCTCATTGTTGAGTCGATAACACGCTCTCACACTTCATCATCATCGCTAGTTCGGATGTGACTGCAAGACGGCAGCACACTCACATCGCACACTGACTGCACTGCTCATTGTTGAGTCAGGAGCACACACACACACACACACACACACACACACTCACTGATGCCCCCAGCGAGGCATAAAATGTTTTCCAGACAGCGTTATGAACATCGCTGCTCGCTGAGGGACCAACTAACATCTGCTGCCATCTGCTGCTGCTCAGCTGTGTGTGTGTGTGTGTCTGTGTGTGTGTGTGTGTGTGTGTGTGTGTGTGTGTGTGTGTGTGTGTGTGTGTGTCTGTGTGTGAGTGTGTTGGACAGACAGTGTCATGTTTGGGGCCAGGATGAGGTCACTCATTCACGGTTGGGAGAGACTGACACTGACCACCGACTTTAACCCCGACACACACACACACACACACACACACACACACACACACACACACACACACACACACACACACACAGTATTTTGATGATGAAAATGACTCAAATCTCCTGATTTTGGAGAAACATGTTTGCTCTTTCACTGAGTCATAAAAGTCATATTGAGTGAGTAAGGCGATAGTTCAACCCTCCATCTTGCAGCTACACTGATTATAATATGTGTCAGGACCGTCTCCTCTGCTGGAGAAAACCCTGTATCTGATTAATTGACAGTCGCCACGTGTTTCCAAACTGTTATCAGCCCCTCTTGAGGCCGGTTGAACCCTTAAATGTCGTGTTCCTGCTCTATGAGCCGAGCCACAGATGGGTCGTGAGTGTTTGAGCCTGACTGAGTCGTCTCTTCGACTTCAGCTCAGTGGGTGAAGCAGCAGTTTGTTCAACAGCAGGACGAGCTGAACATCTGGAGGAAACAGTTGTCGAGTTTTCTGGTCGACCTGAGAAGTCCAGCAGCAAGAAAAGATAAAAATAAATCCTGCACTAGACGGGCCAAGTTCATCTGACCAGTCTATATTTCTCTGTTTCTCTATATTTCTGATCACATTATCAGAATTATAAAAAAATATGAAGCCTTTTTTTTTGTTTGATTAATCTAGGCTCAGTTTTCTGAGCATGAATGATGTTATTTAGCACCTTGAGGCTGCTCATGGGAGCAGCTAGATGCTTTACTAACCCTCCAGAAATCAGTCCAGAGGTTGAACAAGTAACTTTGTCTGTTTCATCCACTTTTCACGCCCCGGTGTGTTCGGTCCGCCTGTTGAGCAGGACTGCACGCACAAGTTGTCCGGGCCAAGACGAGCGGTGTGACTCGTGACACTGAAGAGTTGAGAATATTTGACCTTTTTGTCCTGAAAAAATGAAGCGTGATGGGAGTGAGGAGCGAATGACAGCCGTGGGTTCCTCGCTACACGCCGAGGTACGACCTGCTACGTGAATATCTTCAGCGGCTGATCACACCAGGACGCGCTGTTGGAAACATCGCCTGCACAAACTTTGTTTTCTGTGGTGTGCCGCGCCTGGCGTCTGCTCCTCTCCTGAGGTCACCAGAAGTTTAAATATTCTCAACTTTTCAGCCCGAGGTGCAGAGTTTCACAGCTTCTTCCATTAGTTACATGTGATCGTCTGGTTGCACATGCAGCTTTTCGAAGTTGTTTTTGAAGTGGCAGCCTCAGTAGTGACGAGTCTCTCTATGCCTTAGTTTTCTGGCTGTTTTTGCATCGTCCTAAAACTACCTGCTTTGTCTGACCATTTGTCCTAAATCCAGCGATGTTGAACTGACGGTTGAAATGATCTCACCTGAGGCGCTGGAACCAGTGAGTGTTTGACATTTGCAGCACTTTGAGTTCAGTCAGAACATCGATCCGACGTCCAGATGCCGGACACTCTGCCTCCATGTTTGTGCCCGCTCAAACAGGCTAATGTAATATAAAGTCATTGGTAAATACTCTCACACACACGCTGCAGCTGCAAACACACAGAATAACGAAGTCTGACACAACATGTGGAGCCTCGTTTCCCCTCTCAGCCCGGTCCTGCTGACAGATTACTACAGGAAGCCTAAATTATTCACTATTCCCCCCAAATATGTAATGAATTTTCTTATTAGAGACGTCACTTTTCAGATTCCATAAATCATTGCACGACCTCCAGGGTGTGTGTGTGTGTTCATGCGTGTGTTTGTGTGTGCTCGCGCGCGCGCGCGTGTGTGTGTGTGTGTGTGTGTGTGTGTGTGTCTCTCGTTGGCAGATGGTGTTTAATCTTCTCCGGCCATCTGGACCGACTTTCTCTGGCGTCTTTTAAACGCCCACACACACACACAAACACATGGCACTCCTCTCTCTTATTCAACATGCTCAGGTGTGTGTCTGTGTGTGTGTGTCTGTGTGTGTGTGTGTCTGTGTGTGTCTGAGGGGTCAGATAGTCGAGACATTCCTTGGAAACTCATCCACTTGTGATTTAAACGGTCGCAACCTCTGAACTTGGTACAAGAAGCAGTAGACTCTGGTAGCCTCTCTCTCCTTTTGTGTGTGTGTGTGTGTGTGTGTGTGTGTGTGTGTGTGTGTGTATGTGTGTGTGTGTGTCCAAGTCCAGACAAGGGCAGAATAACAAAAGGAGTCAGTTTGGGACATGCCGTTTCGTAAAAGGAACTATTTTTGTGTCGGGTTCGGCACTTAGCGGTAATTTGTCTGCATCTGTGGTCATCCTTGTGTGTGTGTTTGTGTGTGTGTGTTTGTGTGTGTGTGTGAGGGAGGGAGGAAGTGTGTGCGCTCAGGCCTAAACACCTAAAATGGAAACCTCCGCCCCACCCACGCTGGCTAGAGTGGTTATTGATGGATGCAGAGAGAGCGAGAGCAAGAGGAAATATTGATTGATAGGAAGAGGCATACAGCGAGGGAGGGAAAGTGTGTGTGAGTGTGTTTGTGAGTGTGTGTGTGTGTGTGTGTGTGTGTGTGTGTGTGTGTGTGTGTGTGTGTGTGTGTGTGTGTGTGTGTGTGTGTGTGTACATTAGTGAGAGGAGGCAGATAATAAGCGAACAAGAGAAAGAAGAAGAAAGAGTTTTGTGTCCTCCCAGTTTAGCTTGTCAGGATCAGTTGGTACATTCCTCTGTGGTAATGGGCAGGGTTAGTGTGTGTGTGTGTGTGTGTGTGTGTGTGTGTGTGTGTGTGTGTGTGTGTGTGTGTGTGTGTGTGTGTGTGAGACATCTCTCGGCGTCTCTGTTGTGAACGAGGCATTGTGGGTATTGCCATTGTGAGGTCATGGGGTGATGATGTAATCTGTGTAACCCGGCGCCGCTTTTCCTGAACGCAGCTCTCACTCCAGGAACAGACCAATCACAGAGCAACAGCAACACACACACACACACACACACACACACACACACACACACACACACATACACTGATATGTGACATTGTTATACTCATCCTCAACTAAACCCAACAATCCAGTAACCAGTCCGATCCAAACTGATGCACATTATAGATCCTCCACCCTGCATGAAACGTTTGCTCTCAGGAGAAGCAGAACGGGTTTATCAACCTTTATATTATGACAAATTATATATAATATTATATTTCATAATAAATACATCAGTCTATTCTCTCGTAGTTCAAACATAATATATTTGGCTTTAGACTGTTAGACAAGACATTTGAAGACAGCTCCTGAAAATTGCAGTGATTTTTTTTTTTTCACATTTTCCTTCGAGACTAATCAATTTATTCAGAAGATATCGCATAAAGCAAAGCAAAAAAAATCTCAATTAAAGACTTGTATAAGTCTAATTACTTCAGGGTTGCCAACTTGTTTTGCACCAGGAACTGGATTTGTTGTTGAGAGTGATTATTTTCATTGGTTTTTAATCTTTTGATTATCGTCTCAATTAATCAATTAGTAGTTTGATTTATAAAATGTCAGAAAATGATCAAAACAAGATGTTGACGACGTAAAATGTTTTGTTTTGTCCACAACCCAAAGATCTTCAGTTTACTGTTTTAAGAGGAAACCAGAAAAATATTCACATTTGAGAAATCCTTTAACTCAAAACGACTTATTGATTATGAAAAAGTTACCAATCACTTAATAGGTTGATAGCTTATCTAGCTAACCAAAGCTAACCACGCCTTAAAATATACAGAAAGCTTTGACACGGCCCTTAGACTTTAATATAGAGAAAATAAATCGACATAAAATGAACCTGAGCTGTAAAATGTATAAATAACATTTTGTTGTTGTCATAGAAATAGTTCTATGTTTAGTTTTTCTGTGCTGACTTGTCAGAAATGTTGTGGATGAGAGAATATTTCTATTTGGAAAAGATGATGTCCTCACTTGTCTTGTTTTGTCCACAACCTAAAAATAATTGTTTTTCTGTCATAGAGGACAGAAAAAACAGGAAATATTCACATTTAAGAAGCTGGAAACTTTGACCTCGATCAAAATGAATTACTCAAGTCAATTTCACAGATATTTGGTGAGTAATCTAATAGTTGACACCTAATTAATTAATTAATTAATTAATTGTTGCAGCTCTTGAGGTGGAGGCTGTGACCGAATATTGAAAAGTAAAATGTTTATCGCTTCATCGATTAATTGTCAACCATTAAAATTATCGCCAACTAGTTGTTTTAATGGAGGAAACAATCTGTTTGATCAACAATGAAAATGACCGTTAGTTGCAGCCTTGTTTTATAACATTCACATTTGGTCTGTGATCCTCCGCAACATCCTCTGAAAAACTCTGAAGCCTTTGTTTTTGTTTTTGCTTCGCAATTTAGCAGCAACAAAAATAGGACACTGATTGCGTTGGTGAAGGACTGATGAGCTTGTGCACTGATTGCTTTCTTCTGCTTAATAATCAGCATCCTCTTGTTGTTGTTGTTGTTCTATGACGCAGCACATGTAGAGATAAGATGAAAGAAAAACAACCAGTCAGACCAGTAAAGGAAAACATGCAGGAAACTGTCCTTCGAACAGTCGACTATAAACAAACTCCTCACTGGGGCTATTTTAAACCTCATATCTATAGAAACACGCTCAGACTCAGTGTGTGTGCTGGGAGAGAGTCGTAGGGAGTTTCCTCTGGACCGTGAGGAGGAGGAGGAGGGTGATGATGAAGAGGAGGCTGACAGGGAGTTTCCCAGTATGTCACTGCAGGATAGAGAGGAAGAGCGAGGACGAGTGAACCTCCCCCACTTGAGTGACAACCTGACCCGAGCTGGAATTTGGCACGGAGGCTGTAAACCACCTCTCCTCCTCTTCATCGTCCTCTTCCTCCTCCTCCTACTCCTTTTCACCGTCTCCTGTGGAATTTCATGTCTGAAGCTTTCCTTTCCTCCTCTCTTCTCCTCTTCTGTCCTCTCCTTTCATTTTGTTTCCTCTCTTCTTTTTTATATTTCCTTTCCTCATCGTCTCTCCTTTCCTTCCTGTCCTTTATTTTCTAACTTTTTCTGTCTTCCCTATCCTCTTTATTCTTCCCCCCTTTTCTTTCCTGTCCTTTATTGTTCTTTCCTTTCCTTTCCTTTCATGTCCTTTTGTTTCCTTTTCTCCTCCTCTTTCGTCTCATTTCCTTTCTTTTCCTTTCCTTTCCTTTCCTCTCCTCTCCTCTCCCCTCCTCTCCTCTCCTCTCCTCTCCTCTCCTCTCCTCTCCTCTCCTCTCTCCTCTCCTCTCCTCTCCTCTCCTCTCCTCTCCTCTCCTCTCCTCTCCTCTCCTCTCCTCTCCTCTCCTCTCCTCTCCCCTCCCCTCCCCTCCCCTCCTCTCTCCTCTCCTCTCCTCTCCTCTCCCCTCCCCTCCTCTCCTCTCCTCTCCTCTCCTCTCCTCTCCTCTCCTCTCTCCTCTCTCCTCCCCTCCTCTCCCTGGGATCTGCTATGTTTTCAGTTTATTTGTGGTTTGTATCTTTATCACATGTAACGAGTGTGTTGTGTTCATTAAAACAGATGATGATTAACAGACCTGTGGGAAATCACAGCATCATGGCTCACAGGCTGCTCATTAACAATATTTGGGATAGTCATTAAAAAACACGCAAACATGAACAAACACCAGAGAAGAAGAAGTTTTAAAGTTTGTCGTGTCCACTGGCTTCCTGTCCGTCCAGCGCTGACATGGCCTCCAAGGACAGATGTGTGCCTTCCTGTGCAGATGTTGTTGCCAGGGAAACAATGACAGGACGTGCTTTAGTCGCCATGATGAACAGCTGGAGGGTCTTCCTGTGAGTGTGTGTGAGTGTGTGAGTGTGTGTGTGTGTGTGTGTTTCCCTCGGCGCTCTGGGCTGTAACGAGTTCGTCAGTTAATCAGTTTGAGCGGCGCTGTGACAGGAGAGGAGCACCATGAAGACGTTGTTATTTCACGTCAGGAACAGGCAGTTTCAGGTACACACACGCACACACACACACACACACACACACACACACACACACACACACACACACACACACTCACACACACACCATACAGAGATACAGACTGTTTTTACAGATTGTCGTTTGCTGGCTGTCGGCGTTCGTTTCATTGGTTGTGACTCACAGAGGCTCTTTCGCTTTCTCATACTCTCACTCTGTTAATATTGTTTTTGGTGTGTGTGTTTGTGTGTGTGTGTGTGTGTGTGTGTGTGTGTGTGTGTGTGTGTGTGTGTGTGTGTGTTTTAAGTCTAGCAGGGTGTTGTAAGCAGACACAACTTTGCTTTGGCAATAGAGTAAAATCATCTCGTCTGCTCGGAGGACGTACTGTATATTACCATTTGTAGCATAAGTTAGGCTACGAGAAATAGCATCACAAAGCATTTGAGTGGTACTGTGCACGTTCAGGGACAGTTTTAATGATACAAAACAAATGTAATGACATAGACGATCCTGATGCATCTCTTGATCGGTTTAGTTCGTGGATATTGATAGAGCTGGAATGGTTTCTCAACTATTCGTTAAATAATTGATCAGTTTTTTGTGTAACTTTTTCAAACAAAAGCACTAAAAATAAGTCGTAAGTGAGGTGCAGATCCAGACCTTCTGGAGGAGTAAACACTCCTGCGCAGGAGGAGAGCTCAGAGATTACTTTTTAACGTCTGGGATTAAAAAGTGGATTTATATTCACTCCTGTTTATCAACCTGACTGCAGCAGTGATCCGCGGAGGTGACCTCCTTTAGCGATGTTTACACAGACGGTATTTCTTTCAAGACTGAAGATTTTGGTTCAACTATTTACATGGGATGAGATTAATAGGGTCCAGTGTTTACATGCAACAACGAATTTAATCGGACCAGTTGTGTGACAAGCACAAGATATTCCTCGTTGGATATTTGAACTCTTTCAGCGTGTGTTTGATCTGCATCCTTATCCTGAAGATGGATATTTTAAACCGATTATAATCTAAATATTAGGCTCCATGTAAAGTCAGCTAATGTCTTTACTTCATGAACGTAACGTTTCAGAGAGGAGAGAGAGAACCAGAACCAGAACCAGAGTCTCTGCTGAGTGCTGACTTTAGTCAGAGGTTGACCTGAATTCAAACACATAGACATGTCTAAACTGGCGGGAGTATCGCCTCGCTGGTGGTGAACACACCATTAAACAACCACCACTGCTGATGAAAATCTATCTGACGTGACTCGGGCAGAAATGTTCACAGACGAGGTGATGTTTTAAAGTTTTATTCACGTTACGCTTCGTCTCGTTCTCTCTCGTTCTTCAAACATTGAACATTGTTGGAAACATTTGGGATAGTGTAAGTAAAGTATAAACAAAAAGGTCTTGACTTTTTTTTTATCATATCTTTAATTATCTCTAGTTTTTCTCCAGTTAAGAGAAGTGCAGCGATTTGAAATGTGGTGTGTGAGGAGGACGAGTGATCATTTATTACTTTTCCCTGCAGTGCAGTGATGGCTCGCACTCTCACATGTCGCATATTTGTGTGTGTGTGCGTGCGTGTGCGTGTGTGTGTGATGTAATTAAGAGGCTCCCTCGTCCTGATCACAGCAGCTCGATTGGCAGCAGATGAAGCGCTTTGATTTTCTCTAATGAGGGGAGTGAAGACAGAGAGTGGTGGTGCGAGGTAGAGACTGACAGGAAGATGGAGAGAGAGAGAGAGAGAGAGAGAGAGAGACAGTGGCTGTACTGTCTCTCTCTCTCTCTGTCCCTCACTGTCAGCCCATGTCTCTCGCCCTCTCACTCGCTCTGTCTGTTGTGGACCGGGGGTGATCAGCTGCTCTTTTCTTACTGTGAAGTCTTATTTTTCTGTTTTCCTCAATGTGTCTACTTAAAGATCCACCTTTATCAAAGTATGTCCAATTTTATATCCCAATAATACTGATACATATTGTGATATAGTGCAGTTTGTGTAAAAAACTTAATGAACTCTAACCCTGACAAAACAAAGTCGACTTTGAAAATAGCTGTTAGTTGCAGGTTCTTAGGAAACAGGCCTGTGGACTGATGTTTACTTGGGCGTAGTTTTGTGTTTCCTGCAAAGATAGGCAGCTACGAGGTCTCTCAATGTCAAAGGACATTGATTGGTCTTTACAGTGGCCATTAGCATTGAACGTGTTTGCAATGTGGGTAGTTGTCAATATGTGTGATTTGTGTACCCTGTCCTTGTGCAGTGTGCTGCTCTGTTTATGTATTTGTGCTGTTATCTCTGCTGTAAAGGCAGCTACATGTGCACAGCACTTGAGTCCAAGTCAAATGTCTCTAGGGGAAGTACACCTGGAGTACACGTATCGTATCGTATCGTATCGTATCGTATCGTATCGTATCGTATCGTTAAAGTTAGCAATTACCTTAGCAGCAAAACTACCTGTATATGTCCTTCAAGAAACTTTATTAACCACCTCAGTACTTTAACTGGCCTCCGTCGTCTTTCGAGGGTCCAGTCTAGAGGTGTTCATTAGCAGTTAGCAACAAAGCTATCTGTCCTGACCCGGTCCTCAGAAAATACTTTGCTCTGGTGGCATCCTTCTTTTTAAACATCCATGGCAGCGTCATAAAAATTGAGGAAGCATTTATTGAGATATATACACCCAGAAATATAACCGACGGCATGACCTCAGTGACCTGATGGGTGGCTGGTGCCAATCAGAGGCAGGAATCAGAGACGGCTTTGTTGTTGTAGTCGGGAACAAAACATAAAAATTAAACAGCTGTCAGTCTTCCAACATTATCTTCCCTCTTTAATACTCTATTTCATCTCTATCCTCTGATTCCCTTCAGTCTTTTACCTCTGTGCACTTCTTGGTAGATCAGATAACAGCAGAGTGAAGGACAAGGACACACACACACACACACACACCTTCATCTGCTGCTACTGAGACTGTGTGTGTGTGTGTGTGTGTGCAGAGCTGTGATTGAGGATCTTGTCTTGCCAGCCCCTGAATAAATGATGATGTCCTCCCTCTGCTCCTCCTCATCTATACTTAATGCTCCCTCGCTCTCTCTCTCTTTGCACTATAAAGTTCGGCCTCTGCTGTAAATCAGATCCGCCTCGCTTCCATCACTTATCCGCCTACATCTTCTTTTTTTTCTCCATCTTTATTTTTTCTCTCTTGTTGTCTTACAGATTTCTTATTTTTTTTTGTCTTTTTGTATCCCGGTGTTTCTTTCCACCTTCCCTGCACTTGAAAACCATGAATTCGGTTGAAAGCACGGATATAAATCTGCAAGTTTTGAGCTAAATGAAAGCGAAAAGTAATGAGATGAAGAGAAAGTATGCTGCGAGACGATATACATTTGTAAAGCATCATAGATTTTACTGTTCGTACAGTAGGTGGCTGTAATACTGTCGATTTTGTGATACTTTATGGCAAAAAAACAGATTTTTGCATCCATGGAATAAAGTATTAGCCCCGGCTGCGGGAATATTAGTGTTTTTTTTTTACAGTTATTAACATCTCTGCATGTGCTGTCTGCTCAGTCTGTGTGAATCAGTTGTAGTCACAGACTATCGCTGCACTACACTTCCCAGGGATCAGCTGTCAGTCACAGTGTGGGTGTCCGTGACGTCCGCTTCCTTCAGATTTTCTGTTGATGCGGTTTGAATTTCTGTAGGTGGAGCTCTTTTCTTCTCTCAGTCATGGTGTCTGAAGAAACCAGCCGTATGTGTGTGTGTGTGTGTGTGTGTGTGTGTGTGAGAGCTCATTAACTCTTAATATTTAGCTCCAGTGTGCAGCGTTTGAAATGTTCGGCAGCGTCGGATGATCTGAAATACTTTTATGAAAACGTTTTATTGCTGAACCGACTCTCTGATCCCTGACAGGTGACTGTTCGCTCTGCGCCTTTGTGTGTGTTATTTGAGCGACGGGCAAGGCCAGAGGAAATGCACTATATGCCTCTAACCTGACAAATCCTGAGCGTGCGTGTGCGTCGTGTGCGAGTGTGTGTCTGTGAGTGTGTGTGTGTGTGGTGGCCATCCGGCCTGTTAATTTGATTGCGTAACAGGCTTAGGGGGCGCAGATTGTCTGGAATGGCATCCCGCTCGCTCAATCCGTGATAGCTGCTGCCATGGAGAAGCTTTCCACACACACACACATGCACACACACACACACACACACACATGCACACACACACACATGCACACACACACATTTACATTACATTGAAATTTGAAGCGTTTAGCTGATGCTCTGACCCACAGAGACCCACACTGAGAGCAACAGTAGAAAAAGCTTTAGATCACCAGGATTTTCAATGTCACACACACACACATGCACACATGCGCACACACAGACTATAGGGATAAGAATACATAACAACAGTCTGGTTGGTATTATTACCAAAGTCCCACTTGCATCTATTTTTATTAGCAGAGTTAATAAGGGATATGCAAGTGACGCTGGATATGTGGCATCACTTTTCTTTCATTTCCCCTCTCTGTCTCACACACACCCTCACACACTCTGACTCTTACTATTCATCATTGCTATAAACTCATTCACCTCGAAGTGCTCCTTCCTGTTTCAGGCCAAACTCTGCCATAAATTTACAGAAAGACTACCTCTCCAGAAAGGTCGTTTAAAGGAGCACACCAGGGGATTGTTATGCTAATCCGTCTACGATTTTAGAAATGTTGTTTAATTCCAACTCACACTGTACGAGTAAATCGTCTGCGATGAAAAGCCAAAGCTCACGATTAATGTGCTCACACTGTACGGTCCGATGGTCAAGCCACGACCCGAGAGCTCACACCGTACGTGTACCTGCTGACCCTCCAGGCTATTGACAATTGCCAATAAAGATTCATTTGAAAGCTCCGAGGCAGGAATTAGCCACAATGCTAACAGGGCAGAAGTGTGCTGCCTTGATAATCTGTGCAAACCTGTGTTCTCTGTCTCTGTTCTGTCGTTCGGTCGTGATAGGAGGAGGAAACACTAAAGAAACACGCCTGCTGTTGCCACAGCTCGACCAACCTGGCCTCCATATTTTCTGTCCATCGTCGTGTTGCCATGTGTTTTTCAGATGCTAT
>NC_133233.1:27404717-27526986 GCF_040436345.1 Pagrus major | reverse complement strand
GAGACTTCACCTGACTTTATATCATCAGGAGGAGATGAATGGCTGAGCCTGACTTTATATCATCAGGAGGAGATGATGGCTGAGCCTGACTTTATATCATCAGAGGAGATGATGACTGAGCCTGACTTTATATCATCAGGAGGAGATGATGACTGAGCCTGACTTTATATCATCAGGAGGAGATGATGGCTGAGCCTGACTTTATATCATCAGGAGGAGATGATGGCTGAGTTTACTTTTTGGGTGAACTGCTCCTTTAAGGTTACTGTCAGGTGTCAGCAGAGCCACAAACTGAAGAATAAATCAGTTTGTTCTTCCTGCTGTCGGTCGGTAATATCAGCTCTGATGTCTGTTGATGTTGATTCAAGATGTCTGACGATGCTGTCGGGCCGGCTCGGCCAGACAGAACAAACAGGGCATGATGGGAAATGTTTAGCATGGAGAACATCCACCATTGATCTCCCTCTGAGGGCTGTTTTCAGATCAGCCGAACGGGACGAGCTTTAACGCCGCGGCTCAGCTCTCAGGTTTCACGGCAGCTTTTAGAGGTCGATACAGGAGCCTGCGGGGGACATTTGTTTGATGTGATTGATGGCAAAGCAAACTGGAAATGAATAAATAGACGGTACATTAGCAAGAAGCAGCATGTCCCGACAAACAGCATTACTGTAAGCTCCAAGTGGCCTTTGTTTTGGGCGGTTTCAGCCTTTAACAGGAGCGAAGACGGTCGGACCTCAGCGGTGGAGGCTGTGCTGAATGTCTGCTCTCTTCCTCTTCTTCAGCCGCGTCACTACTTTAAATAATTACACATCTGTTTTTGGATAATGAGCCTGTTTATCCCCGGGTGTGTGTTTCAGGAGCGTCTCTTCTGGTGCTGCTGGAGTGTGAATCTTCTTCAGCTGCTGCTGACCTCAGAGCACCAAGTGGGGAAAAAATCTAGGTTTTCTTATAAATCTGAGCTGATGTCAGTTGTGCTTTTGAGTCATAAGAGTCCCGAAAAAAGGTTTGTGTTTTTTGTCTCACGTGAAATTAAAACACATTTTGTAGATGTTAGTTAATCACTTCAGAGGTGGAGCTGCACTTCTTTTGCTGCTGTGATATAAAATCTATTTGTTGATCTATTAGGGAAGAAATTACTGAGATGAAAAAGGAAAGGACATGAAGAAATGATTTTAAAGGAACTGAAGAAAAAGAGACAAGACATGAAATAAAAGACGGTGTAGCAGAAGAAGAAATAAGATGAGCAGAAAAAAGACGACGAGCAGCTCAAGTTTCATCTGACAGCAGCGTTAAGTGTTTACCTTAACCCTGACCTCGACCTGTGTGTGTGTGTGTGTGTGTGTGTGTGTGTGTGTGTGTGTGTGCTGCCTGTCCTCTATGTGTTTATATATACTGTGTGTGTGTGTGTGTGTGTGCGCGCGCTGCCTGTCCTCTATGTGCTTATATATACTGTGTGTGTTTGTGTAAAAGTATGTTCACATAACGTATATTATGTTCCCCGGACAACATGTCAAATAGTGTATATACCAGCTGACCTCACCTGACCTTCGTGTGTGTGTGTGTGTGTGTGTGTGTGTGTGTGTGTGTGTGTGTGTGTGTGTGTGTGTGTGTGTGTGTGTTGTGAACACAGTATTTTCCAGTCCATTTAGGAAACACCCGGCTCGTGCAGTGTTGCTCTGTAAGTCACTGTCTCATGTTCCCTGTGTGCTTTTGATTGTTGTTAGAAATGTCCCTTTATTTTTCATTCTTTCATCATTGTAGTTATTTCACTGGAAGCCGACGTGCTCTATAAAAACTAGACATCGTCATCGCTGAAAACATAATTTTGAATATAATAAAACATTTCCCCAGTAGATCCTCCTCAGTCCTACACACTGGACCCTCTCATGGTCGTATCTTCAGCTCCACACCTTCAGCACAAGGTTCAGTTGGACATTTTAACTTTTCCGGACAAAAACAGTCAAATCACTCGACTGAAAATCTCCTTATTTATAATTAATGGGCAATTTTACCACAAAGAATCGAGTGTCCAAGTGAATTATTTAACAAAGATATAAGCAATGAACCTTCTACCCTTCACATGAACTTTACCTCTGAGAGCAGACTGAGCTATTCACATCTTAACCACTTCATTTCTTCATTGAAACATGCTAAAATCAACACCTGCAACCTGACATCTTAATTGATGCTAACGTCGAAGGAGGAAAAGACTCCAAACCAAAGCATGATAAAGGCTTTACTTCTTATGGAGACTTAAAAAGGTTCAATTCAAGAGCCAAGTTCTCGTCAACTTACAGAGGAGTAATAAAAAGCAGCAGGTGTTTGTGAACACATTGTGTGTTTCAACTGATTCAGCCATCGCACTAGTGACCACAACATCACCAGACTCCCTTAACAAATCGACTGATTTTATGAGTTGTTTCATGAGGAAGAACTTAACAAACTTTGCGAGACTTTACTACTTCAAATTCTTCTTCTTCACGCTTCAGTTCTGAAGTGAGATCTGAGACGTCTGCACGGAGCCCAAAGGATACGAAAAGACAACAGCCAGCCAGCCACAGTCTGTTCACCTGCTGCCATCTGACAACAGATGCAGAAGTATCTGCTGCCGTACCACCAGACTACAGAGCAGCTTCACTCCTCCGCTGTGAGACTTCTCAATCAATCATCACACGGCAGCGCACATTTTTCTTATATGGCATAAAGGAACTTGAATTGTCCCTTAGAAGGACAAATAAATGAACCTTTCCACAGCAACAGTTCAGCGTTTGACTCTCACCCTCGTCGTTGATGAAGTCCTTCAGGGAGGCCCAGGTCTTGTTGTTGCAGTAGAAGGTGGTGTTGGCCGCAGGCTGCCGTTGACGCAGTGCACCGTGCTGCGGACGCACTTCTGCCGCAGGTTTCCCATGAAGAGCTGCAGGCCGATGAGGGCGAAGACGCTCAGACAGAAGACGGTGAGGATCATCACGTCGGCGAGCTTCTTCACCGACTGGATCAGAGCGCCGACGATGGTCTTCAGGCCTGCCGGACCGCCGGGGACGCAGACAGGGTTAACATTTAGGAAAACGTTATTGTGGCCATGAACCCTCAATTAACACAATTATATCTTTATCTGACTACATGTAGTTTACAAAAATTTGATTTTAAATTGAACCTAAAAAAAAAAAAATCAATGAAACACAAGCAGCTGCTTTAAACAAAGGGTCACATATGTCGTACTTGAAATGCTTTAATCAATGAATCAGGGACGATAAAGATGGCAGCCACCTTCACTGAAGTCATTATCCAAATTTACAGCCGTCTCTCCAAAATGCAAAAATCCAAAATAATTCACTCCAGTCCCAGAGGGGACATACATTTTGATTTTGTCGAAGAAAAACTTGAGGACATCAATATCTTCTTTGTTCCACAGCTAATTAGACCAAAGGGCCGCCACCTTTATGCACCACTTATTTAGAGGAAATAAATCACAAAGTAACTTTAAACAGCCAGTAAAAATATAACTCTGCTGTGAGGTGAAAAATCTCCTTCAGCCACATTTGGTTTTTTTCCATTCATGGTCATTTTGTCATTTCTCGGAAGTTGAAAGTTTCCACCTGACAGCAGCTTTACGTTTTTCAAAAGTGTTTCCACTGTGGAAAAAAAAGTCACCGTCACCAACAGAAAGAAGCAAAACAGAGCAGGAACTCCTCACTGACATTCAGATAAAAACACAACACACACGTGAACATATGGTGAAAACAGCAGGAACACAACACACTCCGAACACAAAGGGTGCAGACAAGTTGACTGTCCTCGCCAATCTTACCGAATCGAAGACAACCAGTTTCTCTTTTCACTTTTCATTTTAGTGAATTCATTAGAAACAGACACTTGACTCAAATCTTCCCTCGTCAGTTTAATAAGATCCACATTGTTCTCGTTAGCATGGAAGCGTCTGTGAGCTAATGAATGATTATATTTAGTCATGGCTGCAGTGATGACATGCTCTCCACATGTTGCTACTGCTGCGATAGAGTTATAACATGTGTTAGACATTGTTATAACGAGGCCACTACCACAGCACGAGTATGATTTAATCACATGTTAATAACGCGGCTGGCGCTGCATGCTAACATGCACAGTGGAGTCATACAGAGGCTAGCCAGCGACACATTCAGAGAAATAGTTCAACATTTGGTTATTAAAGTTATTATCTAATCCTTTAATCACAAGATTGAAGCCTTCAGTCCCTCTCAGATTGATTGACCCATCTTTTAAAGTTCCCATGACGTCAGAATCAATCTTTTTTATCACGTATTTAATCACAAATGTCTTAATCTATATCTCACCTATATGCCCAACAATGGGCTGATGCTGTTCGTCCTGAACTCGGGTGTTTCTGGGGCTTTACTTGTTGCTATAGTAGCTGCTGCTAACCAGTCTGTACACAGCAGTTACAGTACTGAGGTGATGCATGACGTTTCCTGATGGACAGGTACCGATAGATTTGTTGCTAAATTACCTGCTAACTTCTGCTAACTGCTAACTACTGTAGCTGCCGTCGGGTTTAGTTAGTTAGCGCGGTCAGCTGTGCAGCTATGATAGCGTCCTATTTGCTGACTAAGACCCGGTCTACATTACAAGATGTTTTTGGAAACTGTCCAGACGAATACCCAGGCACATGTGGACAGGGCCTCAGCCTCGGGGTACCAGGAGTCACATCCAGCAAGAAAACCACCCCAAGGCTGTGATGTTTCGTCCCCGTCCGGCTGTGTTCACTAGAAACTGAGAGACGGCAGACCGCTAACTCCATGATGGAGGGTCTAAAGCACAATCGGCGCTATTAGCGACTGTAAACGGCAATCAATATCTGCGACACATTCCTCGCTAGCTGCCTGTTCTTACAGGAAACATGGCAAATATCACTCCACCTGCCGTTTCATGGGAACTTAAATATGAGGGTCAACAATAAACAAACTGATCTCCTGATTAGACTGGGTTATATTTTGGAGAAGGCTGTTTGGCAAAAATCTCTTCAGAGAAATTTCAGTTTTATCTTTTCATTATTTTGACAATTTATCAACCTCAGGACATTCAGTATTTGAATCTAGTAATAAGTTGTGCCACGTGAGTGGGCGACAGCTGTTATTTCAATTTGTCAATAAAATGTCAGTTCTATATTTAGATGACAGTCGTGTTTTCTGATATATTATATTATATATTTTCAGTTATGGCTAATGGACCAACTCAACTATACGAGTGAAGCTAGCTCAAGAGTGACGTGGTGAAGTTGCTGTTTGCTGAGCCTCTGATGTCCACTCACAACCAATTACCAGGAAGACCTCACTGCTTCTCCCTGCATACTGCCTATGTGTACTGGATTTAAGCGCATGTCAAAAAGCGTAGAGTAAACAGCAGGTAGTATGCAGGATGAGATTTCAAACACAGCCACTCATTTAGCGCTTCCAGCAGGCTCCAGCCAGGAGGGGTGCGTTTGATATTCACTCCCCTGCGTTCGCTTCCTCACCTGGGATGACAGAGATGGTTTTGAGCGCTCGCAGCACCCTGAACGTCCTTAAGGCTGACACATTACCCAGGTCCACAAACTCAGTCACATATCTGCAACGAGCCGGGAGACAGAAGCACAAGAACAGACACACACAGAAGGGTATGACCACACTGAGCAACAACGAGCCGACACAGAGGGAGAGAAAGATGGAGATACCGAGAGAGACAGAGAGATACAGTCGAGACAGGCCAGGTTGGATGGTGGAGGATCAAAGCCGGAGACATCGTCTATGAAGAAGGGGAAGTCAGACGGTCAAAGCTGCTCACATGGATACAAACTGGAGACAAAGTCGAGTCAGGCTCAGATCTTCAGATTTGACTTTCAGTCTCATCAGTACACTCGTTCTTCATCGTTCTGGGTGATGAGTGTATATTTTGGTCTGACCCGGGGCAGGAATCACCCCGCAACATTTTATTTGTCATTTCAGCTATAAAAGATACAAACACATTAAGTCCTGTTTCCTCCAGGACCAGGGCAAAGGTCTTGATTAAAGGGGAATTCCAGTATTTTTAATCCCGGCTGTACATTTACATGTTCGGGTGTGTAAATGGTTGTTTGGGAATCAGCAAAGGTCTCAGACTTTCCTTCAACATCAACTACGGCTCTGTTCTGTCCAGACTATTAGACGAGAAGATGCCAACTAAACAAATCAACTCATTACTAGCATCATTACTTTTAAACCTTGAGAACTTGATGCCATAAATGTCATAAATCAAACCATAATCGACAGTGACGTGGTTTTAAATCACGTTCTGTCTGAAGCACCTATTAGAATAACTTCATTACCTCATTTTTATATTCATGGTTTGGATTGTTGTCAGACTCTTAGAGTGACAACCTCAGCCTGTAAGGGACAAAAACATTTAGGAGACGTAACTTTGACAGTAGCAGTTGCCCCAAAGGATGACATCTGCCAGCCGAGGCGATCTACTGGACCGATTCAAAACCTTTTACACACCCAAACCTGTAAATACAAGGCCCAGGTTTAAAACACCAGACTAAAATGCTAAAGTTGATGTTCTGTTTACTCTGAAATAAAATAACATCTCCAGTTCAGGATCATGTGCTCAGCTTTCACATATCTGACTTTTCCTTCCTTACTGTCTCTTCAGTTCAGACCAGGTGACTACACCTGTGACCCCTGATTGGGCAGAGAGTGGGGAGTGGGCGGGGTGCTGGTGCTGCAAGACACGGCAGACATGGGACGGACAAGAGAGGACGTTCACGACGACGTTACGATGACGAGCGTTTGTTTGGGGGGGTTTTTCTGTCCCTTGTCGCCCCCTGGTGGTGGTGAGGCCTTACCTGGGATGACTGAGATAGTTTTCAGGGCTCTCAGCACTCTAAAGGTTCTCAGCGCCTGCAGGTTCCCTACTTTGATAAACTCTGTTAACAGCCTGTAGGGGGCAGTGTGGTGGTTGTCAACATACAACAAAAGAAGAAAAACATAACAAAGTCTGAAAATATGGTGGTGATTTAAAAGTACAATCCTGTTTTGTGAGAACCAACAGTGACCCAAAAATGTTTGAAATGCTGCGAGTCAGGTTTAAAACAACAGGAAGCTGTCTGCAGGTTCAGAGGAGCTGCTGGCTGATGTTACAGATCTGGAGAGATTTAGATTAAAGGCCCAACCCTAATACACCCCTCAGCCTGACACTTAGCCCTACTGCGCCATTTTGTGTGATCATGCTTAAGAGTTGGATGAGGTGTTCGGACTACATGGCCCTCCGAACGGACCGAGGGTTATGAGAACTGTTGTTTTTGGTTGTATTTTAGAAAAAAACAGTCCAACCCAGACCCGGCACCAGCCGTGTAGCTGCTGGTTCAGCATAAAAACACCTTTATATGTGAACTGTAAAGAAATACAAAGAAATGTGTTCATTTAAACTTGACTGAAGTAAAAAACAGTATAATAGTAATAATTCCCATCAGCACACAGCGTATAATGAGCTCAAATGTGACAACGGGTTTGGATGCAGCCGGGTTGAGATCGAATCGGGAAGGGGCCAGGTGACGGCGGCCATTTTGGGCCCCCATTTAGTTCAGAGTCATCTGATCCCGAGCTGCTAACGGCCCTCCATTACGGATCATGTTTCACTGGCGTTGACTGGCAGGCTGATTGAATTACAGGGGAGGCTGGAGGCGGTGCAGCAGCCAGAACCGGCCGTCTAGATGCAAGTAAAGATGACCAGAAGACAGAACCAGCGACAGCACAGACAGGCCGGGGCTAGCTGGTTAGCATGCTAACTTTGATATCACAGTACATAGACGTCATAATGTCAAAACTGTTTTGTCTCTTAATTAATTTTCAACTAAACTTCGCCTTTTTGTTTATCAATAAATACTTTATTGAATCTGATTCAGTGATTACGTTGGAAAGTGAAAGAGGAAGAGTTGATGACAGCTGATGTTCTGCTGGATCGGGGTCTCGTGTCTTTGAGGTAATAACTCAGATGCTTTTTAATTAACATAGTGACGATTAAGTCAGAGAGTTTGACGCCAAGAAGAAATAAAACGCTGATCCTCTAATGCTGTGAAAATGGCTGACGAGCCTGGTGCTGCTGGTCCGGTGATGGCAGCCATTAACATGTCATTACACCAGTAATATCACTAACACAGGGGCGGGCCGTGTGTGTGTGTGTGTGTGTGTAGTGTGTGTGTGTGTGCGTGTGTGTGTGTGTGTGTAGTGTGTAGTGTGTGTGTCTCTGTGTGGTTGGGGAGGGGAGGGTGATGGACTCTGTTACCATGGGAATCCTGACTCAGTGGGAGGGGAGGAGGGCATCAATCAGACATGTAGTGTGTGTGTGTGTGTGTGTGTGTGTGTGTGTGCGTGCGTGCGTGTGTGTGTGCATGTTCGTGTGTGTGTCTATTTTCCGACCATCACTCTGGTTTTAATAAAGCCCGGGCACAGAGGGGTGATGTGTCAGGGGCAGAGTGTGTGTTCGTGTTTTAAGACGTAAAAGATGTGTGTGTTCATACATATCACGGCATTTTTTTTGTGTGTACGACCACACAGGGTTTCTATCCTTGGTGTGTGTGTGTGTGTGTGTATGTGTGTATGTGTGTGTGTGTGTGTGTGTGTGTGTGTGTGTGTGTGTGTGTGTGTGTAGAGGTGACTTATGTGTCCCTGTCCTGCTAAAGATCCATCTGACCGCAGGACAGCCCTCGGTTCAAGGACACACACCTACTGATATTTGTAAGTGTGTGTGCGTGTGTGTGTGTGTGTGTGTGTGCTGCTCTGAGGCAAACAGATGGGAGATGAAGGAAGAAACAGGTGGAATATTTAAAAAGAAAACTGTGTGTGTCATTTAGTCTTTCGGAGATTTTTAGAGATTTGGAGAAACCCCCACGAGAAAAGAAGAAAAGAAGTGGAGAGCCCGGCAGCTGTCACAGGAAAACAGAAAACAAGATAAGTTAGAAATTTGCAGCTAAATTCACTTATTTCCTTCTCTCAATTTAGTAATTAATACTCTCAGATGAGTGAATAATTGCTGCTCGCCGTCTCCTGAATCAAACCCCACAATTACTTAATTTAGTCCCTCAGATTAACATCTTCATTCATTTGTCTGTATTGTCTCCACAGTCTCACTGCAGGCCACTTAAATCTGATCGATTTATCTCATTAACATCACACATGTTCTGTGGAGATTAAGTTAATAACTTCAGGAAATCTGCAGCATCATCAAGTTTTTTGTTTTTTTTTGGCAAAGAATAAAGTGGATTCATTAATTATGTTCAAGGGGAATGGGCGATGATAGAGGGTGGTGCTTTAAAAGCCAAATCTGAAGTGTTTCTACGAGTCCACGGGTCTCTGTTTCACTCGTTACACAACTAAGTTCATGTGGTCAACAAAGAGCAACGCTGTGAGTGTCTTCCAGGAGAGACTGTGAGAAGAGGTGAGCGGTTAACTTTGTATTGTTGTCTGAACCTAACAAGTGTTTTTGTTGCTTGAACCTAATAAGTGTCTTTGTTGTTGTCTAAACCTAACAAGTGTTTTTGTTGTTGTCTAAACCTAACAAGTGTTTCTGTTGTCTAAACCTAACAAGTGTTTTTGTTGCTTGAACCTAACCAGTGTTTTTGTAATAATGCGCTGCTGCACCTCCCTTTGACATCTGTCTCTCTGCCAGGGTTGCCAGTGAACATAATCAAGGAGCAGTTATGTTCCCTCCAAAACATATTTAGAAGCAAATCAACAGTATAAAAAGTGTGAAGAGGTGTAATTGCTGCTCCATGAAGCTTCTAAAAATTCCTGGATGAAAAGTGACTTATTTTGGCGGGTTGATAAGAGGAAACAGATCTACTGACTGCGGGCAGAAAGCAGCTGATGTCTGTTTTAAGAGCAAACAGTTTTAATGGTGGATTTGTCCTTTAAGTGAAGACGTCTTTGGCGGCAGGTCGTCAGGCTCCTATTACGTAACTCTACAGACTCAACATCTGAGGGCACCTTCATCACGGCGCTTCAATTTAGCGGGCGGACCGGTTGGAGGTGACACCGCTTCATTACACCTCGCACTAACCTCGGAGCCGAGCCTCGGGGTCAACTATTGATCCGATCGGTTCATTCTGATCGTTTATCTTCTCGGCGCCGTCCCTCGCCGCACGCTCCCGCTCTTTAGCTCCCTGATTGATCGCCACCTGATCGCTAACCAAACCAAACGGCAGCGATTTTCCATCAGTCAGTCAATTACTGAAGTGGACAGGTCACGCTCTTTCTCAAAACGTCAGGCTGACGGCGTTCAGAGGGGAAAGAGGCTCAGAGCTGCAGCTTCGGGCTCGACTTGACGGGTTGACATCATCGTCGTCATTTATGTCCTGAGTGGGTTTAAGGAGTCCTGAGCTTCTTAAACCACATGGGTCACACTTCTCTCTCTCTCTGTTTATTTCTTTTTACAAAGTCACTGAGTAAAATCATCTTATTCATCGAGTGGATCATCCAACCAGCACGTTTGTCACTTATTTTGTTTGTTTGCTTGAAACTTATTCGCTGTTTTCACCTGAACTGAAATATTCGGAGGAGATATTCAGTTCTCCTTCATTATCTGTGATACTTTACTTCAACACGTGTATTTCTTTATATCTCTAAAAGTCTAAATACACTGTATATTTGTAAATATGTTAAACCGTTCAATTAACAATAAAACCTAAAAGTATAATCCACAAAACCAAGCAGGATTGCAGCAACATGCTGCATCACAATGAGTCTTTCAAAGGACCTTTCTGGTGGATTTATGTTTTAAGAGAGCGATAATTCATCTCATAAGGTTTATTAATAATGAAACTTTAAGAGTTGTCGTTGGTGGTGCTTTCAAGGACGCTCTGTCGGCGGCTGAAACAGATCGCTGAGCTGAGCTGTGAGAAATACAAACAAACAAACATGATCATTTTGAGGACAGACTGAAGTTAGTTGTTGCTCTTGATGGGAGTAAATTGTTGAATAAAGTGTTAATATTCAGGAGCAGGAGACGATGGTAGCTGTAATAACTTCATCAGAGCAGGTGTGTGGTCGGAGGTGAACTCGTTCTGGAGAGAAATAGTTTAAAAAAAGAAACAAAGAAGAAACATAATTGTTCCTGACGAGCTGACAAACAGCCTCAGGGGAGATGTTTCTAATGAGGGTCAAACAGCCGCCCTCCTTCGACCCCCGACCCCCCCAGATCCCTCCGACCACACAGGACACACTGCAGGGTTTCATTCAAGGAGAGTCCAGGTCAGCGGGTAGAGCAAGGCACTAACACTGCCCGGGTTCAGGGTTCAAATCCCACCGAGGTCACCGTCCTGAAATCCGTCATCAACAACTCTCCAAATGGCTGCTCTGCTGCCAACTGTCATTTATTTTTTTTTTATGTGAAGTTTAAAGATGACTCAGTCCAAAGTATCAGAAGCACCTGGTGTTGGACACTGGGGAGGTGAATCCAGAGAACAGCCGTTAAACTGTCTTGACTTTGCCTCATTAAATCCTAATTAATCACAAGACAACAGATTAACTTCGTCTGGCAGGAGACAATCAAACCTGTAAACGTGTCCTGAAGTTAGGTTTTGCTTGTTTTCTTGCACAGAAAGAAGACATTTAGTGTGACGTATTTAAGTAAAGTTCTGCTTTTAAAATGTTACTAAAGTAAAAGTATACATGTGATACTATCATGTCCACCAAGGAGGTTCTGTTCCACTCCTTGTGTTGGGTTTTTGTTGGTTTGTCAGCAGGATTACACAAAAACTACTGTACGGATTTCCACCAAACTTGGATGGACGATGAGTCTCGGCCCAGATTAAAGACCCGTTACTTCTGGTGGAGGAGTTTTTTCTGACTGTCATGTTTACATGCACACTAATAAAGCGATCATTATCTGATTTACGGAGTTACCAGATTATTCAAGTTGTCACGTAAACAGCATAATGCGATACTCTTTCTCAGATAAAAGACGTAGTTGGATTTATGAGAAATCTGATAAACACACGAGGTTTTTGCCCAATACGTCTTTTTATTCATATTTTGTGAAGTCATGATTTAATGCATATTTTGGGTTAAATTTATAATCTAATAAAAGCAACTTGTCAAAATAAAACCCCTCAAAATCCTGGAACAGTGAACGTCCTGGCTGTGGAAACATGGATCCTCCTCTCAGCTCCGACTCGTGCTTCTTAGGTTTATTAATAAAAGGCGACGCTGCAGCCTGAAGCCTGTTTTTCTCTCTTTAAGTGGTCGGAGCATTCGACTGACAGCACAATGAGACAACTTCTGTAGTTAGAGCAGACTTTCTCCTGACTTTGCAGATGTGTCTGAATTTAACACGTTTGTGCTGAGCTGCACAAACTGACGTCAAACAGAACCTCGTCGTGTTTCTGCTCCTCGGCTGCAGACGGGCCAGAATTAGTCTTTATTCTTAATTCCACACGCGGCTCTAATCCCGTCAGCACAACGCTGTCGTGTCAAACCCGGCTCCTCTTTTGAACTCGCTGATTATTTCCACTCACTTCTACTTTGCTGTTATTTTCCTGAACAGATGTTTCACAATAAAAGCCTTCCAGCAACTGAAATTGCATAACCGCTCCTGACGGGCTTTTAATGTGACACATATACAGGAAGTGTTGGTTGTTCTGCAGACTGACGCACACTTCAGATGTTTGTGGAGACTTTCCTCTGAACGTATGTTTAAAATCTACAGTTTCTCTTCACATTATTACTTTTTATTCATTTATTATTTCCGGCATTTTGTTTAAAAGAGACACAGCTGTCATCGACACATTGTTTTTGTAAAATTTTAAGTATTAGTACTTTTTTTTTCCTTTCAAGGTTTTTTAGATTCAACGTTTTATCTGTAAAGATTTGTCTCTTCATCTCACCTCAGTGCTACAACAACTGGTTGATAAAGTACGTTAATTGAAGATATTATATTGTGAATGAAAGAAACACAGAGCAGATTTTAGCGGATGAACGACGCTCCTGATGCTGTCGCTTCCCCTCGAGTGTCACTTCACATGACCTTCAAAATAAAGCTTGCTGTCAAACATTTCATGATGAGGGGTTGATAAAGTCGTGGCTGAAGGAGATGAGTTGACTGATTATGCAGAAAGTTTGACATTAATAACTTTTGTGGTGTTTCTGTTTTCGGGGAATTGAAAATTTCAAGGAAAGCAGATTCGAACTACCTCGTCCTCCCCGAGATGAAGACCGAGCTCACTGGTCGCCAGTTTGACAGTGACGACGAGGTTCTCACCAAGACTCGGACTTCTAGACGGGATCTGTTTGCTCCACGACCGCTGAAGTGTGTGAATGTAGAAGTAGACGATGTTGAAAAATAAATGTGTCCCTCCTCTGACTGTTTGACTGTCAGTGTGATGACTATAGCTTTAAGTTTTAGTTTTAACGGGCCTAGCTGCAGTTGTTTGCGTGTTGGGAGTGATTAGGGCTGGTTATCTGCATCTTAAAGAAACTTCTCCATGTTTCATCGCAGCACAAACCATCGGCTGCAATCACACAGCTTCCAGCAAGCTAGGGTCAAATATCAAGCCGGTGACGACGAGGATGATTGTGTGTGTGTGTGTGTGTGTGTGTGTGTGTGTGACTCACGCCATGACAATGACGCTGAAGTCGAGCCAGTTCCAGGGGTCCCTCAGGAAGGTGAAGGGCCCCACACAGAAACCCCTCGCCAAGATCTTAATGAGAGACTCAAACGTGTAGATACCTGTGAAGGTATACCTGAGAGAGGGAGGAGGAGGAGGAGGAGGAGGAGGAGGAGGAGGAGGAGTGAAAAAAAGGTCAACAACGGCGAGGGAAGAGACGTTACAGAGGACGGAGAGAGAACGAGAAGAGAGATGAATAAAGAAAAGAGGAGAGAGAGACGGAGAGGGCGAGATAAATATTCATAAAATCAGCCGAGCTGCAGACAAACATCCTTCACTTATTTATTTTGTCCCCAGAAACAAGTTTGACCCGACGGGCTGTCAACTCAACCGAACAAAGACAGAAGGCTGGAGGGAGAGAGAGAGGGAGGGAGTCACGTCAGCTCTGCAGCCACAGCTGGAAGCCGGCGGGGAAACATATTAAAGGGTCAGTTCATCTAAATCACAAACACATGTGGGGTCCCCCAGTCAGCCTTCAGGTGTCCAGATACAGATTTGAAAAATTACAATCAAATTCTGAAGCAACATCTGAAGATAATCCTCATTTTCATCGGGAACTGTTTCAACCAAGAAGCTGTTCAAAGCTACAAAATCTGTGTTGTTCATTTCTGGGAAATGATGACAAAAAGTATAAACACAGTCAGATGACGTCATCGTTTCGGGGACGCACTGTGTTAAATTAAAGAATGAAATGTTGACTTTTTATGTTTCTGCAAACCAGCGATACCTTCAAATGTGTGCACGTTGCACGTGCATGTGCACATTAAGTCTAATATGGACATTTTCTAAGATACGTGTCATGTTCATGTTACCAGTATGGCAAGATGGCTGCCTCACCAGAGACCACTGTTCAAGACAGCGTTTCAACATTTCTCAGCGTGAAACCGCTGGACGACGCTTTAACACGACGACAGCACATTTTCCTTCCACGTTTGTGGCAGTGAAACCAGGTACTTTGAGGTAAAACGTGACTAAACCTAAGCAGACGGCTTCACACAGTGTTCATCACACAAAGAGAAGCCGTCCGCGGTTTGCAGGAACATAAAATGCCAATTTCAGTTCTCGTGACTTTATTAAAATGATCCATGTGATCACACACACAGAAATTAAATGAAAGTATTCAGTTGTTCTGACTGTGAGTGTCCAGAATCTTCCCTCTCAGAGAGCATGAAGACCACAAACAGCCCAGTGTGTTTGTGTAACTTGCTAAATGACTCATAATGACTCATTTTTGGGGGTTCAGGTTCATGACAACACTAGTTCACACAGCAGATCAAAAGTCTTTGGCTGTGATTACAGTCTGTGCAGAATGATCCGCCACATGTCTTCCTCGTCCTTCCTCCCTCATAACCTCGTTCCCCCGGATCAGATACCGTTACAGTACCACAGTGTGCTGGTATTCCTTGGCAGCGCTACAGTCACCAGCGGTGAGACGGTCTGCGGGAATCCCCGACCCTCCCGCTTTGATTGAGGGATACAACTGGTCACAGACAGACAGACAGACAGACAGACAGACAGACAGACAGACAGACAGACAGAGAAGTTTCCAGGTGTACTTACTCCACGTATTTGGCCCAGTACGCCGGCTCGGACATGGCCATGAAGCAACAGTTGGTCAGGATGGTGCACATGATGAACAAACTGAATAACGTGAGCGGGTTAAGGAGAAAGAAGGTTTCACATCATGTTCACACCTGCAGAAACATTCAAAATTCACTTTATATTAAATAAATAAACATGAAAACACTGGATATTTATAACAAGCATTACAAATCTAGTTGTTTTTAGATATTTTTGTGCAGAAATGTGACATATTATATCTTTAATGATGATAATTGATGTTGTTAACGAGCGACCACAGCGTTTCAACACTGATAAGCCTGAAACCACCGGATCTTTTTAACAAGCCATCAGGACATTTCCACCTGCTGTTCCAACATTTGTAAGAGTGAAACCTGCTGGATACACCGAACATATCACAGCTTTAATAAAGCCTCACAGTCCATCCTGAGCCGGGATCAGGTTGACTGGGTAACACCTGTTCTAAGGTGCTTTATATCATCAGGTTTGACCCGCTGAAGCCTCAGAAGTGTGAAATAGTTGTTAGAGTTTGTCAGGTAGCAGGTGGCAGGTGGAGGTTGAGCACAGAGGACAATAAGTGCCAGAAAGAGAATTAGACAGTCGATTTTAATGTGCCTCTCTGTGACTCCGGGCTCTTAGTGACTGTGGATAAGAGCACAGGCTCAGATGTAAAATGGAAATGTCCTCGGTGTAACGCCGCCGATCGAGGAACTGAAGCTTTTATGACTTGTTCCCTCATTGTGAGTCTCTGTGGAGAGTGTCAGCTAAACGCCCGAAATGTAAATGTAACAACGTCTTCGTGCCACCGTGTGTGTGTGTGTGTGTGTGTGTGTGTGTGTGTGTGTGTGTGTGTGTGTGTGTGTGTGTGCGACTACATGCCGAAGTGATTTTACATGTTCCTTTTTTTTTAAATACCTTTCACTGATTTCCCATTAGGGCTAAATAAAGACGAAGTGAACTGAAAGGCTGTGCCGGGTTAGCATGTGTGCTTCACGGCTCCCCTCCGACGCCTGCCACATTCAATACAGCAAATTAATATGCCATTAACAGCGCCGGTGGGAGAATGGGCCCACTCCTGTCTAATCATCACATAATGGGGAGCGGTAACTTTCCAAACTGTCAGAAGGCAGCGATACATGTTAAATATCACCTTCACCTGCCAGGTTCAGCACGCTACACGCGATGAGGTGGGAGAGACTTTGTGAGACCTGCTCAGCTGTCAATCACAGCTATAAATGAATCATAATTATTGTAATTTGGCAGAAGGAACATACTCCCCATGTGAAAGCGGCCCAAACTCCAGCTGAAAGTTGTTTGAGCTGCAGGGTAATTGTTGATTGAGTGCCGGCTGTAATGATGTTGCCGGAGCGCGGTGGCAGGCGGCGAGATAATACGCTTACCGATTGACAAACAACGCAAATGTCCCCCCGCCGCCGCCGCCACAGAGCCAGGAGCTAATTATGCCGTAATGATAGCCCTGCTGTTATGGACCTCCCAGGCCACCGTACCGGTAATGTCGTTACACCTCCCACATCCACCGGGACATCTATACCTCTCGTACCTTTCTGCATGCACCATCATCAGTCTTTCTAATTATTGCTCTTTGTTTGTTTATGTTTTACTTTATTATGTAGTTTTCATTATTATATTATTGTAATTATTATTATATTATTATTTTGATTATTTATTATTTTTATTTCTTGTATTTTCTTTTTTAAATCACTGATATTTGTCTCTAAATCCATTTTTTGTTTTTTTAATATCCCAAGCTCCTTTTTTAATCACTTGTGATTTGCATTTTGATTTGATTGAAAGCTGCTACACACTTGTACAAGAAGCTAAAGACAGAGACAGACGATTTATTTTAAAAATATTTCTTTCAGGGGAGTTTGAGGTGCTCTACAGAGTGCTTTTATTTTGAAAGAACCAATCATTTGGTCTAAAATAGTGAAAAAGATATTTAATTAACAATCACATCCTGTCCCTTCCATCTTCAAATTGACCGATCATTTCAACTCTTATTTAAAAATAATGTGGCTTTCAAATAAAAACTAACATTTGTTTTTTTAAATATTTTTCTATAAACTATAATAACTCCTCTAATCAGATCATCATCTGGGAGGGAGGGTCAGTTCAGTCTGTCAGAGTCATGTGGGACCTCCAACACATAAATATTACAACATTAACATAAAGCTGATTCAGTGCTGACACAGCAGCAGCAACAATTAACGATAACACAATATATTAAACTTCGTTAACGTGACTGTGCAGGTTGCTCGTCCTGGAGGCGTTCGACTGTTCAGCCTCATCAGTCAGCTCGTCTCCAACACTACATGTTCGCTCAACTGAAATATGAACGCAACACTTTGGTTTCTGCAAGTTGAAGTAAAAGATTGGCAGTCATCGTGTATCACATGTTGACTGCAACAGATGTCACAAGTCCTGAGCGAGCGGGTCAATATCTGGTCTGACCAACGAATGATACAACATTCAGTTCACGTTTTGTCACATGTGTGTCCTGCGCTCACAGTACACAGTCCCTCAGCCTGTTGTTCAGCAGCTAACTCAGTTAGCACAAAGCACACAGCCCCTGAGCCATGGAGCGGTGTGTTTTGTGCCAGGCAGGGCTGATGTGCTTGTTGTTTCTCCGTGCCTCCTGCCCTTTTTAGAAATGAGTCCTAAAACCCAGAAATCAGTTAGCATGTTAGCACATTGCCTCAAAGTCTGTGAGTTTGTTGACTGTGTCTTCAGTTAAATGTGTGAAATAAGGTGTGTTACAGGCTGAACATAGTTACATGATTTGTTCATCATTAAATGTCCACAGTTTAATTATAAAGCTCTTCATGTGTTAAAAACGGTTAGCGGTTGCTAACAAGTGTCTGAATGAGGCTACAGAGGTTGTCGGGGACATTAAACGTCCTCACAGCGAACACGGAGACTCATCTGCTCACTAGTCCGTCTTCACAGGCCACTTTAGTTACACACTGTTCTGACTCTGACTTTACAACTCGTACATTGATCAGTTTATAGAAAACCTGGATAGTAATTGTGCAGTAAGACGCTCAGTGGTGGAGACGTTTAAGTCATGTGACCGTGATGTCGTCTGTTTGTAGCCTAGCATTAGCTTTTTACTGCTACACATTTAATTTACGCTTCAAACATCACAGAGTGGAGTTCATCTGTGGAGATTATCTGGTGAACAGAACCTGGACGGATCAGAAACTTGAGATTATTTTCTGCAATAATCCAAAATCCATCTGAATAATCTCATCAGCTTTTTGTGGAGGGAACCAGGACGATGCTAACTTCAGAGTTAGCCTACAAAAACCCGTCATCACTACACCGCTCTGTTGTTTCTTACCGACCCCAGCTTTAACTGAATCAACTTCACTCGAACGTCTGTTAGCCGACTTGGACTCACACCAAAAGACTTACAAACAGCTTTGGCGAGAAAAACAACACTTCACTAATACTGTGGTAAAAAAAAACAGACAGTTTGACACGATTCTTTAAAAAACCATCAGGTGTTTCCTCAAACCACAACACAACGACGGCTCGGCTCCACCAACACATGAAGACTGAACGACACGCAGACGAGTCGAACACAACGAGACACAGCTGCTGGATGTTTGCAGCTTTGAGGCGTCTGATGGATTAATGTGGTCCCTGAGCGAAACCTCACGGGACACAGCGTCCAGCGTGTGTCCTCCAGAAAGAGGCCCTCTGGGAAATGTAGTCAAACACTGTTTTCAGCCAAAAACTACGATAGTGAGGGGAAAAAACACAAACACACAACCTTTGTTTCATCACAACAACTGGTTGAATGTGTGTCCGTGTGTGTCTGTGTGCGTGTGTGTCCGTGTGTGTGTCCACCTCACACCACAGCTTGTCATTGTGGCGCCACTGTGGTTGGGCATAAATCCAGAACACACTTGATCGCACACACACTTAAAAGAGCACTCATACACAAACACACACACACACACACACACTTAAAGTCCACTTCACCAACACAACTTGTTCTCAAACAGTCAACACACACTTGTTCTAATTTTTGTTTCGTCTCTCATTATAACACACACACACACACACACACACAAACACGCTCAGACAAACACACACCCTGCACATCAGCAGCGCCACACCTCCGACGGCGACCTCTTCCCCCACTTATCCTCCTGACAACAGCAGCGTGTCCGCCGGCTCGACATCTCTCAACACCAGCAGCCGCTTCCCGAAGTAAAAATAGACGAGTGTGAGGTGAGGGTGGGGGAGGGGGGGTGTCGAGGGGGAGGCTGCTGAGTTTTGGGTGTGAAGTAATATCTGTCATGTCGGCGTGGCGTCTGGAGCTCGAGGTGGACGGCGGCGTGGAGCTGGACTGCGGCGTGGGACGAGCGACCGGCCAACGCGCCGCAGCTGGAGCCCTGGAGGCTTTTCAACAACACCTGGAGCTTAATTTAATATCGTTCTACGGCCTCCAAACAGGAAGTGACATGTTTGTTAATGATGAAAAGGAAAATTGAAGATATACTTTGAGTTGTAACGGGTATAACGGTCGATTATCTGTTTTTGGAAAGCTTCAGAAGGCCCAGCGGTATGAAGACGGTGTCGGACAGGGACGAAAACCCTGAAGCAAATTAAGCAAATTCATTCAATTACTGCAATTTAACCTGCAGCTGCAGCAGAGACGTCATGTCCTGTAGTCCTCTCCAACATTTTATCTGTTAGTACAGGAAGTGCACCTCAAAATGTTTTCACCTCGTCTCAGGTTCATTATTTTATTTTCAGCTCCTTCGAGAACACGTTCACATGCTTTACTGCTCTCACGCTGTCAGACAGCAGCTCTGTGCTCCTCAGTCCGAACCGGCCCGACGCTTTCAGTCAATTATGACGTAAACAGATGAAATTACAAGATTTAAAAAGTCAGAGTTATGGATTTTGTTATGACCTAACTTTAAAAGTGACTAAAAGGTCAAAGGTCAGGTGTGTGTGCGTGTGTGTGTGCGTGTGTGTGAGATCAGAGACCACCTTGATGGGAAATATTTACGGGTCATGTTTATCGCTCTCCAGACAGCTCGAGATGATATCTGGCTTAGAAATACGACACTTCAACACACACACACACACACACACACATGATTGGTAAATACGCTGTCATTCCTTCACTTGTGCCTGGAAACCATCCAGCTGTAGGAGTCAGAGTAAACTCTCGGAGAGGATTCAGGATGTAAACAGAGCAGCAGCAGCAGCAGCAGCAGCAGCAGCAGCAGCAGCAGCAGCAGCAGGAGAGACCAAACCCTCTGTGATAACTGTTGGGATAGAGAGCTATTTAACACTCATTTATTAATTTTATTCTGAAAGTGTAACCAGACGTTGCATACAACATAATAATGTTAACTTGACCGTTAAGGCCTCTGACCAAGCTGCCAAATTTGACGCGTTGAGTAAAAATGTGAGTATTTCCACATGTGAACTGATGTGAGTATATTTAACTTGTGCTTGAACATTTAATACTTTAAGTACATGAACTGTGAGTCTCAAGTACACGAGTGTATTACAGTACATTTAATATAAGATACGTTCAGGTACTTTTGATAACACTGGCTATAATGTTATTTACATGTGTAATGAATGTCGTGTGTGTGTGTCATCGCTGCAATAATTGGTTTTGATTCACAAATTTAAATTGAATTTTTTTTGTGTGTTTCGTAAAATAACATTTATATTTATCTCCCTAAATTAAAGTCATATATCAAATATATCAAAATATATTGATTTTACATTTGTAAACACCTCCACTGCTTATCTTCTATTATCATGAAATGCAGGTTGATAAACTACATTAATCACAAACCCCTTTAATATGTCAGGATTTATAAAGAGCTTCATGTCCTTCAAAGCAAAGAATGCTGTTCATGTTAATTCTCATTAATAAACATTAATAATCCTGTAACACTGAAACAATATTATAAAAACATGATGACTACAGTGTGTGACTACATCTCCTGAACCTCCCGGACTAATGAATAATCATCAGGGCAGAGCAACGAGTTGTGTGCACAGCGAGCGTGTTAGCATGAAGCTTAGCATCACTCAGCATTGTATAAGCTGAACAGTTAGCATGAAGCCGATCACTCAGCTCTGTGTATGCTAACCTGTCAGCACAGAGACGTCACAGAGCACCGTGTCGTATCAATAAACCTGCTAACACACACACACAGACACACACACACACACACACACACAGACACACACACACACATACACAGACACTTACGTACGTACATTTACATCCTCAATTAAACATTTAAAACAGATAGTGCAGTGATTTAATATGACACAATTGTTTTTTCAAATATTTAACTATAAAATGTGAGACATGAGTGAAACAGCTGTGATATCCTGACATTTTTAGTCCTAAATATGGGTCAAACTGCCAAAACACTGGATCCTACATTTCCCACAATGCACCTTTTATAAGACGCCCACGTCGTCTTAACTCCACACCTCCAGTTTGAAACACAAACTTTCTGTTTAAAAGCTCAAACTAGCAACTGAAAACTTTTTCATTTTAACTTAGTAAATACTGATTGCAATCCATTATTAATGTCATTGATATGAAGCTCACTTCACTGTGCTATTCAGCCTACAAACAGGAAGTACGTCTGCCAACAGGAAGAGTCATCGTTCTCCCCGGTCACTGTCCCCGGGTAACGGAGGAACAACTCCTCTCACCACCGCGACTTGAGACGCGTCAAAACCTGCCGACTGATTAATACGACCGGCTGTTTTACTGACTGTTCACAGACCTGAGATCAGAGTTTCTAGCTCACACTGGACATTAGCCAGGCTGCTAACGCCAACAGTAACTCCACGGAGACACACTGCGAAAAGTGAAAAGTCATCTGATCTCTCCAAGTCCAGAACAAGACTTCAGACTTCATATTTCCTCTCCTGTGTTTACGACTTTTTTTGCCCAGATAATCTAATTAAGTTCTGAAATGTTTCTGTGAAAAATCCCAACTTGTTATATTTTATTTTTTCTGCATGTAAAGCCGAGAAAAAACTAATTTTCATCACAGAATTATTTATTTTTTTCACTCATGGAACAAAACAAAAAATCAACAAAATGTATTTGTGGTCACAGATTATTATTAATTTATCCTGGAAAACCTTTTTCCCACCCGATCACAAGTCATAAACACAAGAGAGAAAAGACTTTCACTGGCCCCTCAGGGCTTCCGTACTTCACAGACCTCCTGCAGAGCCACAGAAAACCTTACACAGACACTTCTGACTGTATTAACTGGTGTTTGCTTTGAGCTCTCGGTCATAATTAAAGGCGACTCGGACGAGTTTATCGATGTTTTTTTCAACTCTTCTCTCACACAGCAGCGTTCAGAGACTCTGAGGAGACACAGGAGCAGTCAGGAGGACATGTCCTCCTCCTTTATCCCCAGTGGACATTAAGCCTTCACAGACCATGACTATCAGACTGACCTTCACGTGTTCGTCTGTGCACTGCCCCTTTAACCGTGAATAAACACTGTTTCTAAGTCTCCCTCCATTCACTGCCACAACTCCACTGGATTAACCACCAACTGCTCTCCACTGTTTCACTGCTCCGGACGCCTGCAGTGACAAACCACCCAGCCTTCATCTGTTTGTTTACATTATCGCCCGTGCTGCCGTCAGGGTGGCCTGAGCGCTCACACACACCACGCTGAGCTCCTCCAGGCTGCAGGGACGCTGCTCTGCTGCTGACCTCTGACCTCTGACCTCCCCGCAGCCTCCCCCCACAGGCAGCAGCGGATCATATCACTGCGGAGGCATCATGCGTCACGAGTACATACAGTAGCAGCAGGCGTACTGAGAGCCCAAGGATATGAGTGGACCAGGATCTTGATGGCGATTCTGCGGATGGGGTGGAAAGGGCTGAAGATGTAGAGGGCTGATGTGGCACTGAAACGGAAGATGGCCTTCCCTTTGTTCAGGACTATGAAGGTCTGTGAGAAAGACAGAGACACAACAATACTGTTAACATGTGGAAGAAGAAGAAGAAGATTGTTTCAACTGATCCAACCATTGAACAACATCACCAGACTCCCTTCACAAATGTAGTGATTTTAAGAGTTGTTGAGCTAAAACAAACTTCATAACGTAGTGAAACTCTGTCTCTGACAGATTCTGAATCATTGTCTCCTTCTTGTAAATTCAGCATTAAATGAAAACAGTAAGTTGTTTGTTTCCTTGTAGAAAGTGTCAGTTTGTGGCAGCATGGCTGCACCAGCCTGTCTGCTTCTGTGTCTAAAGTGCTAAAGTCTGACCTGCCAACATTTAGCAGCTGTTTGAACACACTGTTTACACTGATTTCACCATTTACACTCAATTTATGAAAGAAGAAACATTTTATTGATCTAAACATGTCACATTTTACAAATACACTAAACAGTAACCAGTATAGGCGACTTCTTTGTCCCCAGACTCCCTTAACAAATGTGTCAGTTTAGTGAGTTGTTGAGTTGGAGACACTTTATAAACTGTGTGAAACTCTGTCTCTGACTGATTCTGACTTATTTGTTCCTTCTTGTAAATTCGGCAAATGTTCAACATGAACTTCTTTCTGTCTTTGAGTAGAAACGTGGAGTCTGTTTGTCCCAGATGTTTATCTGCATATAGAGCAGGAAGTGACATCTGATCACAAGTGGTCACCTGAGACGGATGTTCATGCCAGGTGTGAACTGACGGGCGTAAAGCTGTCCGCTTGTGATCGGATCACTCAGGGCAAATGTTGATACCACAGCCTCTTACACACACACACACACACACACACACACACACAGACACACACACACAAACACACACACACACACACTCAGTCACCTCCCCTCTGGTCTTCAGTGAAGTAGGCTACCAAAGAGTCAATTTATCTTCCAGGGCTTTTCCAAAAGCAGATAGGGTGTTTCTATAAACCTTCACCTACAAACACATTCACACACACACACACACACACACACACACTCTCTCTCTCTCTCTCTCTCTCTCTCTCTCTGGGTCACCTACCCTCTTGTCTTTGAAGTAGTACGGGTCGATGTCTTCCAGGGGAACGCCCACCAGATGAGACGGGATGTCGGCGAAGATTCGCGGCAGCTGTTTTCCTGCCTCCAGGTCGGGCCGGGGCCGGGGGAGCAACACGTCGCCCAGGTCCTGGCACGCACGCGCACACACACACACACACACACACACACACCATCAACACATCTGGAACACATCTCACATCTGCCTGCTGGAGCTGCCTCACATCTCTTCATTTTATTCTGGTTTTAACCAACATCTCATCGTCTGCTTCCTGTTTCATTGTGTCTGAATGATTATAATGCTACCTGGTTGTGTGTTTTTGTGTGTACCTCCTGGTAGTGTTTGTTGCGTCGGGCCTCCTCCTGGGCGATGCGCTGCTCGATGGCCGCCAGGGAGTCCGGCGTGAAGCGCTGAAAGCTCTCTGGTCCCATTGGAAACACACAGCCAGCCATCTTCTCATCCTGATCCTGCTGCTGACTGGCCCAGTATACCAGCTGCACACAGAGACGGAAAGGATCAATATATCTCATCATCAATGAATAATCTAATGTGCAGATAACCACATACTCTTGTACGACACTTGCAAACAAGCCTTACTGTGCTTTTTTGTTTTTTCAGTGTGTTCTTGAAAGTTAAAAAGCCCAAAGTCCAAGAAGAAGCTCCTCTCTCCCACAGAAAACACTGCTCCTGAACGCCTCGTCAGCAGTCCCGCCTTTAATTCTGTGACTTTGTGACATCACAATGTCACAATGTCGAAGGAAGCTAACTGGAAGCTAAAAACACGACAGAGGCGACCAAAGACACAGTGAGCGGTGCTGGCTCAGGCGTGTGTGAGCTGACCAATCAGAGCAGACTGTGTATTCAGGAGGCGGGCCTTAAAGAGACAGGAGCTAAAAACTGAAAACTACCAAAAAAGAGTTGAAACTTCACGTTTGTTTCGCTTCAATGTTCAGTTTTATGTGGTGACAGCACGGTGCTCGAGGTCTGGTCAGGAATGGACACAAGTCAAACATCATGTTTTGTCTTAAAATGAACATGATGGAAATGTTTCAGTTTCTCAACAAAACAATCCAGTTTCGTCACTTCAAACACGTTTAGAAATATCTGGATCTGTTGCTACAAACATGGCTGTGATTTGAGCTTTAAGGCACGTAGACCTGTTCCAGTAGAAACCCAAAACAAAATGATGAACCTGAAAATGAGCAGAATATGCCTTTAATAAAAACAGATTCATCACAGAAGATCCTGAAGAGCAGTCACGTTTCTCTGCCATCTTCTGTGCTGTTTTGTAACATCTGTGATAGAAACTGAAAGTGAAAGTAACTAAGTAGGTGACATTAAAGAGTAAAACTCATTCATTTTATTTAATGCAACTAAGCAACCAAACACATGCTGTCTTTGTACTGTTATCTTTGTGAAGCTAGAGACAGAGAGGACTCATGTATACAGTCAGGTTATTATGGGATGTCCAGGTAATGAAGTGCAGGTCGACGATAGCGTCTCATTAACACGGGGAAACAGGGCGATCGAGTATTGAGTTACACTGAGAAAGAGAGAGAGAGAGAGATTGACTACAGGAGTACACCGTGAGAGACGAGAGTTCGAAGAGAGCAAGACCGACACCAAGTGTGAGGTGTGTGTGTGTGTGTGTGTGTGTGTGTGTGTGTGTGTGTGTCCAGACCATCTGTCTTGGATCCTAATTGAATGATTAGACAGGCCTCGTTTTTCAACCCTTCATGCATTTATTCTTCACAGCTCCCAAATCTGATTTCTAAAGTGTGTGTGTGTGTGCGTGTGTGTGTGTGTGTGTGTGTGTGTGTGTGTGTGTGTGTGTCCACATCAAAAGGAAAATGGAGCTCTGTTTTCCATTCTTATCAAAAGCTGTCATCCACTCAGTCTCAGACACACACACACCCGTATGTCAAGCACAGTAGCTGCTGATGAGCTGCTCCGTTCTGGTTTCCATTCTGCTCCAACACTCGGTCACGTACACGCTCAGGACGTCTACCACCAGTGACATAACGCACACCTGAAGTTGTAAGACAGGTCTGCCAGGTCGCGAGATGATGAACAGGATAGAAAAACACATCTCAGATACAACAAGTTTACTTCAACGTCTTTGTTTTTGTCAGACAGACGCCATGTTTCTACTCAAAGACAGAAAGAAGTTCATGTTGAACATTTACCGAATTTACAAGAAGGAACAAATCAGTCAGAATCAGTCAGAGACAGAGTTTCACACAGTTTATAAAGTGTCTCCAACTCAACAACTCACTAAACTGACACATTTGTTAAGGGAGTCTGGGGACAAAGAAGTCGCCTATACTGGTTACTGTTTAGTGTATCTGTAAAATGTGACATGTTTAGCATCAATAAAATGTTTCTTCTTTCATAAATTGAGTGTAAATGGTGAAATCAGTGTAAACAGTGTGTTCAAACAGCTGCTAAATGTTGGCAGGTCAGACTTTAGCACTTTAGACACAGAAGCAGACAGGCTGGTGCAGCCATGCTGCCACAAACTGACACTTTTTACAAGGAAACACACAACTTACTGTTTTCATTTAATGCTGAATTTACAAGAAGGAGACAATGATTCAGAATCTGTCAGAGACAGAGTTTCACTACGTTATAAAGTTTGTTTTAACTCAACAGCTCTTAAAATCACCACATTTGTTAATGGAGTCTGGTGATGTTGTTACTAGTTCAATGATTAGGTCAGCCGGATGTTGAGCGTGTAGATAACGTCTTTTCAAATTAATTTGTGATCTCTTCTCTCCTGCAGACTGTGATCACAGCAGACGAGCTGTTTGGAGACATCTGATGTTTCTTTGGTCGTCTCTTTCTCCTCATGTCCTCCATCTTGTCTTTCACTTCTGTAAATCTTCTTTAATTCTCTTTCCTGACCTCATTCAGTAACTTTCAGACTCCTCCCATTCATCCCGTCCTTTCCTGCTCCCTTTTTCCTCTTCCCTTACCTCCTTTCCTTCTCTACCATCCATCCTAACTGTCCTCCCCGTCTCTCCTTTAGCTTCAGGCCCAACGACAACAGCTGCTACAAACATCAAATTACCGAACAGACTCTTTCATATGTGCTCGCCTTCAGAAGCGTCCAGTGTTTCTCCTGATTTCAGCGTCTCTAATGATGTTTCTCTGTGTTTTCTGTCTCATTGTGTCTTTGTGTTGTTGTTCTGTGTTATGGCCTCAAACTGCGACCAGACCTTCAGGTTTAAATAAAGACAGAACACAGCTGGCCTAATTTTGTGTTGCATTCAAGTACGTGTGGATTACAACATGCTTTAACATCAGCACCACTTTACAGTCTTTCTGTACCAGAACAAAAATAGATTAAACTATAGATTAACTACTAGAACTATTTATGAATAGACAGTCACAGAACCGGCCCTCCTGCTCGTGTGCCATCGCTTCATTTTAAATCTCTACAAAGCAGAAATGTGTTGGACGACGTCTCATTTAACTTTCATCACAGCGTTTAACACCCCGGCTTCCATCTTTGTTTAGGAAGTAGGTTTCCTCCTCGTGTAACAGTCAGCTGCCTTGCTCAAAGGCAAATTTAAACTTTAATTCACTCACAGCTTGATGCTGGTGGGACGAGGGACAACAACAGACCGGAGTTAACGACAGACACCGACAGTGAAGAGAAGATGTTACGAAACAGAGAGAGAGAGAGAGACGGGATGAATTTCTGGGTCACAACACAAAACGTAGACGACCCGACAACCAAACAGGCATCGCCCTCAGGAAGGACACACACACACACACACACACACACACACAAATATGCACACAGAAAGTCAAAGACAGAATGAAGCACACACCCTGACTGTAACGTGGGTGTCAGTGTGTGTGTGTGTGTGTGTGTGTGTGTGTGTGTGTGTCTATAAACCTGCAGCCATATAACACTTCATACCAATTTCCCTTCATATTTCCTGCAGTCAGGTTCAGGCCTCCACCAGCGACTGTCCCGTAATATAAACATGAATGTGTCGCCTGTTAAACATGCAGCTTTATTAACAAACATAAAACATGTGCCGCACACACACACACACACACACACACACACACGTCTGATGCATAAACATGTCACACTCTTGAAAACCAGTCGACCAAACAGCAGACATGTAATATAAGTTTTCATTCACGTCCTATTTTATTTGTAATTAGGTCCCTGAATGCAACTTGCATAAACTCAATGTCAGAACACAGATGTCGGAGAGACCTTAAACACACCACCAACACTAAATAATCAAACGTGTTTCTGCTCTCAGCTGCGTTACTGTGCGACTGGACAGACTCCACATCTGATCAATGAAGCCGATCTGTAGAGAGAGACAGTACTGATGCTGCTGATCGTCAAATTAAAATATGACGTACAGAGAAGTCCTAAAACCTGGACTCATCCCGTTCCCTCGTCTTCAAGTTAACAGGTTTTTTGAATGGGTCTGTGGTCAACACAAACACGTCAGTCAATACCCCACGTTTGGGGTTATGACCTTTTGTCCCTTTGTCCTTATGTGGAGAGGAAAACACAAAAATGCAGGCCACAAGTGACAAATCAAAATGTTACTGAATGAAATACTCTCAGGGAAATCATGTGTTTACTGGGAGGTACACATGTACACTGTTGTGAAAAAACTTAAACTTAACTGAGTGTAATCAGGTTTTAGATGAATGATGTATCATGAGTGAAGAACATCATGTTAAATGTTTGTTAGAAGACAGTATTATTAATCACGTGTGAGAAATCTCTAATAAAAATGTAAATAGCCTCAAAAACCCGGAAATAAAGGATCAGAGGCTGGATGAGGTCTGACGGACGTTACAAAGTGCTCTGACAATGAAGCAAAAGCAGGAAACTCAGGAGACGATATTACAGATTAAACACTCGACAGTCGAGACAAACCGGAGGAAGTCTCGTCTGAGGTGAGTTAAAACAAGAAGGCAAAAAGTCAATATGATCAACTGCAAGTAAAATAATAATAATAAAAGGAAAAATCACAGAAAAAGAAAGAAAAAGTAAAATAGAAATAAAAGAATAAAATCAATAAAGGACGATGAGAAGACGACGTCACATCAGAGGAGTGAAGAGCAGAAACAAAGATTAGACAGTAAAAAGAATAAAGGACAATAAATATAATAAAGATGAGAAATAAAAGCAGTGAAGGGCAGAAAAACATCAGAACCAGGAGCCCTGAGAGCTCCGGGTCAGTCTGGTCCCGGGACCGGCTCGACTCTGTTGAGGCTGCTGACTGAAACACAATAAACTCTGAGTACTTCTGTGACTCCAGCAGCGACTGAAGAGGTGTCTTTGACAACGTGTTGGATCAGAACCGGACTTTCTCCGACCCAAACCACGATTTCTGCCAACGACATCTGCGCCCATGTTTATGTCAATGAATGTTTTATTTTCAGGGTATTGAGATGTTGTTCTTCAAAAGGTCTCCATGAAGGTCAGCACAACACACACACACACACACACACACACACGCACACACACGCACGCACGTGAAAAAGAAATGAAAAACGTCTGCTCGTCTGATTCTGATTGGTCCGATGACGTCACGTTGCGTTGCAGCAAAACCAGAACCAGAACGTGGACACTTGCAACGCGGGGCTTAGCCGTAACTTTTGCACATCACTGACCGCAGGCGACAGCTCATCGTCATGGTAACGTGATATTAAACATCAGTGACGCGCGGTCGAGGTCGAGAAGCCGCGCCGTGTTTTATAAAACAACAGAATCTCCCTTTAGCGAGCGGAAGCAGCGTCTGCTCCTCACTCCCATTTACTTCAGGCATTCATCAGCCCTGTGTGTGTGTGTGTGTGTGTGTGTGTGTGTGTGTGTGTGTGTGTGTGTGTGTAGCCATGTGCTTGGTGTAGGTGCATGCATATTCTGTGCTCCTTTATTTCCATACCATTTCAGCTATTCATCAGATACAGTGTGTGTGCCTCTCTCACCCTTCTGCTGTGTGTGTGTGTGTGTGTGTGTGTGTGTGTGTGTGTGTGTGTGTGTGTGTGTGTGTGTGTGTGTGTGTGAACAGAATGGCCGCACGCTTGGCTTGCTCTTTTCTCCTCCGAGCGTTTCTCCCAACCTCTGGCAAGCTACAAACTCTCTCTCTCTCTCTGCTGCATCATCAGCCATGTTACCACGTCGCCTCTGAAATAAAGTCAAAACTACTGAAATCTATTTTTTATTTTTTTTAAAGTCAAATCTGGAGAAAAAAAACTGCATTCATGTTGCACAAACTGTGAATGTCCACAGTGAGATCTTACTGTGCTCCTCTCTGGTTTCTTGGTTCAGACTCGTTCACGTGTTTAAAATACAGAAGATCATTAACGACAAAACTGTCGACACGTGAACTCATCACGTCGTTCTGATCATGGGCGTAGGTTTCTATATAGATGGTCGTGACATGTCACAACCAATGTTCGAGGATTTCAAAATAGTCACTACCAATATTTGTCTGCTGCTGAGCCAGTAGTAACGTTAGTGAGTGGTAGTAGTGAGCATCTTCCAAACTGTGTCCGCTACTTGAAATGGATAAGAGGAAGAAACAGCTGAGAAACAGCGATTAAAAAGTTGAAGTCTCTGGAGGTGGAGGCTTCTAAATGTGCGAAGTTGACGGAGCTTTTTGGTGCCGGGACCAGTGACACCGACCCGCCAGCAGCCACAGGTGCTGCTGCGCGGAGAGACGAGGGAGGAGGACCTGACGATGATGAGCGAGTGGAGGCAGACAGGGTCAGTACCGTCAGCCTGGGGCTGGCTCGGCTAAATGTTTGAGACATGTCCAAAACAAAGTAAAAAAACGTTTTTACATTGAATGTGATGCGACCTTACTAACTGCATACTGATGAACGCAGCTGCCGCTAATGCTAACGCAGCTGCCGCTAATGCTAACGCAGCTGCCGCTAATGCTAACGCAGCTCCTCAGGGACTGAAGTCCTTATTTTCTAACTTTGACAATCTAACATGTGGCAGCACATCAGCCCAGAGTTAAAGGGCTGTGACTGTTGGTAGTTGTGGTTAATTTTGTTCAAATACGCCGAATTGTGATATTATGGGTTATTATTGTTCAGATGATTTAGCTAAGCTAGCTAACAGATGCTAACGTCAGCGGTCTCTTGTTGCCATAGCAACAGTAAACATTCACGTGGCGTGATGAGCTGTAAACAGAGATACAAAACACAAGTAAACCTGTAGGAAATAATAAATTTAATTTGCAATATTTACCATTGAATTTATTGTAATCTTTTAATTCATTTATTGTTTACTGAGGTGATAACTATCTAATAGGTATAATTTGTGTGTAAATGTGTTACTTTTACTGTAGTTTTCAAATGGCTGTGTATAGTGTTAGTGTATAGTCTTGAGCATTTTCAGGTCACAAAGATCTGGCTTTTTTGCATTGGGAAACACTAGTAAAGTGTCCTAATGAAAACACGACAAAGCCATTTGACTACCTTGTTCATAAATGATGGTGTCAGGACTTTTTTTTATGACACACACACTTTCATTGATAGGAATACTTGGTTTTGAGGAATGACCTCTATTTTGAGCATGTGACATGCTTTTGCAGGTTATCAACAAGGTTTTGCAGTTTGTACTAATTGTTTTGAGAAATGCACCAACTGTTGTGCAAATGTAAGTAATGATGTGAGAAAAACTCCACCCCGTCTCTGGTTTTGGGTTCTTCCAGTTAGTCTCGTCCCACCCCTGGTCATAACATAACTTCTGTTGTGATTTGACACTATAATGAACAAAGATTGATTGGTTGATTGCTATAGCTGTCAGTTTTAGTCCTTGAGTTCATAGCTACGTGCTTTATTTGTTACCTGCTATCAAGGAATATGACTCTCCTTTGTAGTATGTGTGAGAAAGGACGCCACGAGATTTGTGGACTTCTTCGTGGTGTCCGCTGATAATATAGTGGGCTGGTCTGGACAGAAAATGCCAGAGCTGAATTTTTGTCCCAGTCCACCCCTGGTAATGTCACTACCAAAGCTGAGACCAAACCTACGCCCTTGGTTCTGATCGAGCTTCACTTCAGGATCAGGGAGCAAACTGACCGATAAAAACATGGAGGAATCAGGACGTGTTTGAAGAAAACAAAAAGACCTTCTTTCGCTCGCTGGCTCTCAGTTTTGTCAGTTTGTATCCATCACAAACTCGACTTGGGAGCAGAGCGAACTTTAGTTCATCATCACGTCAAAGTCTGCCTCACGTTGGGAAACGTCCCGGTGAATCAGACTTTTTCAGTTTAAAATCTGCAAATTATTAAACACCTCCTCCAGGTGAAATGCTCCGAATCTGCTGAGAACTTACTCTCTGCTTATAAATCCCTTCTTAACAAAAACCAGATGGAAAAACTGCGATCAGATCTGAACTTGTTAACGTGATTTCAGACAGAAGAAGAAGCACATTTCAGAGGCGGTGAAACTGAATATGAAGTCAAATTAAAGATGCAAGAGGACACAAACAGCAGCTCGATGTCAGGTCAGATTTCAAACCTCAGTGCAAAAAACTGGTTCTGTATGTCGTCTGATCCGCGAAGAAGAAGCGACACGTCTATCCATTCACAATAACAGCTCATCCTTTTGGAGGCGGCTGGAGCAGATCCCAGAGAGACGGGGTGAAGGACAAAGGACATCTTCTTTCCTTCACCTGGTCAGTCTTTAAAATGACGTCTTCATACAGACCAAATATCACCGACCCTGACCTTCGAGAAAAAACTTAAAGGTGCTGTTTGTAAGAAAAGTTGATTTTAGAGTTAATTCCCAACTCGTCAGATAACGACGCTCTGGGATTGTGGGACGGGTCGGCCGCTGAATGAACAGGAGAACATGTCTCTGATTGTTACTGACAATCAATTTATATCAACTGGAGAATGTTTTGCACGACAGCAGACGGCAAACTTTACCAACTTATTATCGGTCAGAGAGCAGCTTCAAGCATGTAGACAAAGACAGAAGAGGTGAGTAATTCCACCAGACTCCCTTATAAAATCACTAAATTTAGTGAGTTGTTAAGTGAGGAGAGACTTTATAAACCTTGTGAAGCAACGTTTCTGAAATCATTATTTGGGCCTTCTTGTAAATTCGGCAAATGTTCTACATGAACTTCTTTACTTCTTTGTGTAAAAAACATGGTGTCTGTGTGTCTCAGTGATGTTTATCTGCATATAGAGCAGAAATGAGACCTGACACCAAAAGAAAACAAAGACGTTGTGTCGTGCAGCCCCGTCAGTTCCTTTAGTTCCCTCGTCGAAGCCAAGACGTTGTAATTACGCTCATTATTCGCCTCCATTTCTCCTGTTGACTTTTCTTACGTGGTGAAACATAAATCCTGCGAGCTGCAGCAGCAAAAACTAAATCTGAACAATTTTAAAGATCCTTACTGGCGAGAAGTGGGTTGCAGATAGTGGAGGGGAAGGGAAAGATGAGGGATGTGTGGTTAATTGCAGGTCTTTGTGTGATTTAAGTCGACTTAATTTAATTCAAACACGTCCGTTAACCACCCAGACCTCCAGACTTTCTGCCTTGTTACATAAAGGGCACACCACCCACCAGCTGCAGCACTGGATGTTGGTCCAGGATGTAAATCATCCAACATGGGCGTAGAATAGATTATTTATGCACAGCGTTCTCCAACCTTGACTTGCAGGTTGAATCCAGTGTGAACTCTTTTTATGGTCACTATTGTTTCGTCAGTAAAAACCCTCCATATAAAGGAGAAGACGGTGAAGGGGAGCCGCTCTGAGCAGGTGTGGCATCACTCAGGACCAATCCCATCAGCTCTTTCTGCTTCGCTCTAAAAGCAGAGTGTCCTGTCAGAGCGCGGTGATGGAGAGCGAAAACTCTTACAGAAATACTCTCCTCAGAGGATGCCGCTGTCCAGAAGCAGCAGCAGTGAATATGCAGCACCTTCAATTCAATTAGCCTGAGAGGAGAAAACACGTTTTGTCACCGCGCTGCTGCTGCTGCTGCTGCTGCTGCTGTTAACGGAGCAGAGCCGCTGCCCAGCGCCGGAGAATGATTCACTGATATCAGGCTGAGAGCCAAGCCGAGCTGGCAGAGGACCACAGGGACCGTTTGGCTTCAGGATGGAGTTGGGGGGGCCGTGATGAGGAGGAGGGGGGGGTGACCCTGACATGCAGCCGCCTCCGTGCGTCATGGTGAAGCTCCATGTTGGATGACAAACGTTCACACCTCCACAGCCACGTAAAATCCCACCTTTGAGAAGCTCGTAATGAGTCTGTACATCAGCGAGGTGTTGATTCAGCTGATGTCTGACACTGCAGCGTCTCATCGCTGCTCTTTGTGTTTTCTCCCACAAACACATCGACCGGGTCTCTGAATCTGTGTTGTTCTGATCGGGTGGAGCTGCTGAACGAGCTGAGTCATCAGAAACAGCCACCGCTCGAAAAACGATGCTTCCATAGGAAACGTGTCGAGCTAAGGAAGAGTTGAACTGTTTACAGTTAACATACTGTAACCTGTTGGCAGTAATTTGCTTTAAAAATATAAAACTTGTTTTAAAATTAACTTATATTCTGTAAATCAAATAACAGCTCATTTCGTGATGAACACAGTACAACTGTATTAGATATATTACAGTATTTTCTCCAAAATAATATATGTTTACAGTAAAATTGTGTTTTCTACATATGGTGACTGTAAAAATGTAAGTGAAGTCGTTTTTCTTGATTTAAAGTAATTAAATGTATCAACCACAGATACTTTGTGGTGTTCTACCACTGACAGCTCGTTACTGTAAAGTTACTGTAAAGTTACTGTAAAGTTGCCTATTTCCACTTTGAGAATACACCACACTCACATCTGCTCCAAGTTCAGATCCACTGGTGTCATTAACAGAACAACCCAGTCGCCAGAACAAATGTTGTGAAGCACAGACATGTTGAAACTTTACGTTTCTTTAGGTTGAACTTTCAGTTGTACGTTGTGACATCGCTGTGCTCGTAGTCTGGTTCTGTTACGACACAGAGACACCAGGTCAGGGTTAGAAAAATATGTTTTGGTGAACCTGTTCTGACTCCCAGCTCGTCAGTGAGACTCCTGGTCGCCTTAAAGCTTCAGAATACGTCACAGCTGACATCTGTGCGTCTGCGGAGACTTTCAAAATAAAGCTTGCTGAAAGCCACGTTCACGTTTGGGGCAGCGGTGGCCCGGAGGGTAGAGGAGCCAACTCGTGACCGGAGGGTCGCCGGCAGGAAATCTGGGTGGACAGCACCTCCCCCCCTCCATCATTACCACCACTGTGCCCTTGAGCAAGGCCCTTAACCCCAACCGCTCCAGTGGAGCTGCTCTGTGATGTTATTTACACCCTCGACGTGAGGTTGAGCTCGAACACGCCGATGCTTTTAGCCTTGCAGCTACAGTGAAGACCAACCAGTTTGTGATCTCAGGCTTCTGCAGGACTTGGACTACAGCAGGATGGAGCCAGTTGGTGTTTTGTTGATTATTTGTAACACTTGTTTTACAGCTAACAAGGACGCAAACGATCAACTTGCTGCCATTTTTGTGGTATCAAAACAGGCGATTTCTCACAGGTAGTCCGACCATCTCCCTCCGTGATCGTGGCCAACAAAACACGTATTTGCAGCCAAACCAGGATGTTTTTCTGACGCTAACCAAGTGAGTCTTGTGCCTAAACCTAACCAGATCATAAACACAGTGTTGTGTTTGCAACTCTGCTTTACTGTGAAGCTCCAGAAATGTTTTGTGGACGACTTCACCTGACTTTCATCAACATGGAGGGAGGAGATGATGACTGGGTTTACATGTTTGGGTGAACTGTTCCTTTAAAGAGCACAGACAGCCAGTGTGTCAGATTAATAATCTCAGGAGTTACACTGCGTTTTGATTCATGTCACTGTGTAAACTCGCTGTATTTTCAGATGTAAACCATCCAGCACGTCTTAGAAAGAGTCTTTAATGATTTTTTCAGACACAATGTGATCTGACGGCAGCAGAGACAAAACAAATGTGCTGTTTAGTCTTTTAAAGCCACTTAAATAGTCTTGAATCTCTCAGTGTGTAAATGGGTCATTATATAAACTCCACTTCCTGCTGTTTGTGAAGAGGACTGTGTGATCGTGGAGGTTTGTAACAAGGCTCTGGTCTCTCTTCTATTCTTCCTTTCAGACAGTTTGGCCCTAAATTGGCTTCCTGCGTCCCGGCCCGTCAGAGGGAGTTGGATCAGTCTGCTGCTGAAGGTGCTTTTCTGTTTCTCGGCGGGGTTGACTGATTGTCCCTGACTGCCAGTAGTCGGTTCATTGTGCTTTGTTGTTGCTCAGGCTGCAGACAGTCCAGGCCCACTCCTCACGCTGAGCCAACCTGACTCATTAGCTCAGCGAGTCCTCTGGCATCGCCCGCTCTGACGCCACTGACTTCACCTCAAAGTCCTCTGCAGGCCGGCGTGGAGCTCTCTACACGTTAACATCAAGTCCGTCCTGCTGTTTGTGACCTGCTGCTGTCTGTACGCTGCTCTACAGCCCTCATGAACAGTCCTACTTAACCTCCTGTCCAAATACTAAAGCCAAACAGGTTTAGTGATATCTCACAGAAGAGGAAGACAAAGCATGATTTTTAAATGCCAGTATGTGCACTAACATTTTTATTGTATTTTATGTGTGTGTGTGTGTGTGTGTGTGTGTGTGTGTGTGTGTGTGTGTGTGTGTGTGTGTGTGTGTGTGTTGATCAGGGTGTCACGATTCTCCAAATCCACAATTAAATTTGACTTTAGATTTAAACATGTTTTCAGCATCTGATGCTGCTGTTTGACTTTTATGTCCTGAGAAACAGTTTTTTACATTTTCAAACTCTTCTTTAAAAAGATCAGGAGCAGTTCACAGCAACAGCCTGACTTTCTCCTGGTGTCTTTCTGCAGTTCAAATAATATCTCCAGAGTTCAACACCAAATACCAGCCCGCAGTGATTCAACAATAAACAAAAGATAGTTTACAAAAGTTCAGTTTCTCAAATCTTTCCAGAGTGAACCCTCTTCTTAAACAAATCAATGAAGGATCTTTGGCAATGTTATCAGTTTAGTTCAGTTTTTCCTCCAGAGTGAGCCCTCCTCTCACACAGATCGATAAAGCGATTGATTGGTGATTAAAAAAAAGCCTTTAATCAATTGATTAACGACACGTCATCGATCACATCTCACTCTGTTTGCTCATTAATTATTATTTATTATTAAAGTTTCTTCTTCTTCCTTTCATTCTTTCCTTTATCTACTTTCTACTTTGTTTCTTCCATCCTTGTTTCCTTGTCATTTTATTTTTCATTCATCTGTCCCGTCCCATTTCTTTTATCATTTCCTTCTCCTCTTGCTTCATTAATTACTCCTTCCTTCCTTCCTTCCTTCCTTCCTTCCTTCTGTCCTCGCTTCATTTATTGTTCTTTCCTTCCCTTGGTTCCTGCTCCCTTTGTTTATTCTCACTACATCCTTTGTTTGGTTTCTGTTTTAATTCCTTCCTTCCTTCCCTTCTTTCCTTGATCACCTTTCTACTTCCTTCCTTCCTTCTCGTCTCTCTCCTGAATGTTTCCTTCCTCCCTTCCTTCTGTCCTCGCTTCCTTCACTGTTAAACCCAGATTGTGTTCAGTTCAGCTGAGCCTGGTTTGGTTGAGGTCGGCTACAGATTTTGCTTTTGGCAAATAAACAGCTGGTTCAGGTCAGAGACGGATCAACACCACGGTAATTAAAAAGGTGAAAACACTCAGAGGATTTGTGCTCGTCCACACTCTTTCACTCTTCTACACTCTCAGTTTCCACCTCGCTACACGAACGACTCGATACTTCCTAAACGCCGACACGGCACGTAAACCAGGACCCGTACTGATCACACAAACTCTGCACGACTTCAACCCGACAGAATGATCCACTTTAAAATGTTCTGATCAGCAGTGTGTGTGGTGCTTCAGCTCATAGAGACGTGTGAGGGCTTATTTTCTGTGATTGTGTGTGTGTGTGTGTGTGTGTGTGTGTGTGTGTGTGTGTGTGTGTGTGTGTGTGTGTGTGTGTGTGGACGAGACCAGCAAATCAGATCAGATCATAATTTCCATATTAACTATCTCCAGTGTCTCAGTGAGTGTCCCCTCTGAGTGTGTTGGCCGTGGATATTAACACACACCCACACACACACACACACACACACACACACACACACACACACACAGACACACACACACACACAGGCTGGTATCAGTTCATATTCTGGTCAAGGTCGTATTGAAGATAAAGTGTTTTATAGGCCTCGTCAAATCCCCATCAGACGTTAAAGGAAGAGACTCGACCGTCCAAACCAACTGACAACCTTTAAAAAACATTTCAAAGTGACAGTAAATTAAATAAAATCTGTTTCTGTGTCCAGTCAACACCTCGAACAACAGCTTCATAAAAACACTGAGATTAATAATCACACGTGTTCAGGTGAAAAAAGTAAACCCAGGTGTTTTTATTCTTTCCTCTCTCCTCTCTCTACTTCCTCCTTTCCTTGCTACCTTTTACGGTCTTCTTTCCTTCTATCGTTGCTTCCTTAATATTTCCTCCTTCCTTCTGTCCTGATTACTTGATTATATCTTCTGTCCTCGCTTCCTTCTTTGTTTCCAATATTTGGTTTGTTTTTATTCCTTCTGTCCTGATTCCTTTATTATAACTTCCTTCTTTGCTTCCTCTGTTTTTCTTCCCTTTTTGAATGCTTCTATAATTATTCCTTCCTTTCCTCTTTCCTCACTTCCTTCTGTCCTTGTTTCCTTTACTGTTCTTTCCGTCCACCCTTCAGTTCCTGCTTCCTTGTTTTGTCTTCCTTCCTCCTCGGTTTGGTTTCTGTTTTGATTCCTTATATTTATCCTTTATCGTCTTTTTCCTTCTGTCCTTGCTCCCTTGTTATTTCTTCCTTCCTTGCTTTCTTTATTATTTCCTCTTTCCTTGCTTCCTGTATTGTTTTCCCTTCCTTCTCTCCTTGCTTCCTTCGCTATTCCTTCCTTCTACATCTCCTTGTCACTTTATTATCTCCTGCGTCCTTCCTTCCTCTCTTCGGTTTACCTTCCTTCCTTCCTTCCTTCCCTCCTTCCCTCCTTCCTTCCTTCCCTCCTTCCCTCAGTCTTCCTGCTCACACTCTCTCTGAACATCATGTCACCACATCAGTCATCCTCTCGTCTTCTCGTCTTGTTTATTTGCTGTTCATCGTTACATTTCGTCGCTGTATGTTTTATCACCTCGGCTGCAGGTTTGTTCTGTTACTGATTACATGAAAGTGAAAATAAAGGAAACATGCGTCAGGCTGCCAGCTGTCGAGCCGACTGACTCACCTCAAATAAATACAAATCTGAATTAGACACGTTACATGAAAACACACATACGATCCTTCACGTGGTCGTTGTCTGATCTGCCGTCATTTACTCTTTGACGGTCGGTGACACGTGTTCAAATATGGCTGAAAAACTGAAACGCTGTCGTCTCTGATGCCTTAAACTTTCTTTGTTTACACGAGTACAGAAGAAAAATGTAAATCTGGAGTATTTAACTGTTCAAACAAGCAACATTTCACACAAAACCTCTCACAGAATCAACACCGGAGCTCTAAAACTGCAAAGCTACGAATCAAAATGCTCCCGAACATCTGAACAAACACCAGGAACATGTTGATGTGCTGGTGATGAGCTGAGGTCGACTCCAGATATGTGTCAATTCTCACACATCAGGAACATCACGTCACACCTGCCTCATCGTTCAGATAGAAAATTAACACAAATCAAACTATATTTCAGAAAAATTCATCAACTGTCTTTTGAATAAATCTTTTCAAAACGTCGTCAACGAAAGACGTGAAACTGTGAACCAACGTAGTGAGATGGACCGAGAACAACAGGCTGAAATAAGAGATACACAGAAATAGAAAGCTATGTGTCCTTGCATGTGTCTGTGAGTGTGTGTGTGTGTGTGTGTGTGTGTGTGTGTGTGTGTGTGTGTGTGTGTGTGTGTGTGTGTGTGTGTGATCTTGTTCATGTTCGATCACTGCTAACAGTAAGAACTACGTCAGTGTGTAAATACTCTAATAAATAAATAAATAAACTCATTTATCATTGAGTTGTTCATATATCGATGAAGTCTTAATGTAAATAATTAATCACAATCTGTTTGTTAATCTGAAAAGTAACTAGTAACTGAAGTAATCAAATAAATGTAGTGTAGTGGAAGTGTAAAGTAGCAGAAAATGGAAATACTCAAGTCCAAGTACCTTAAATTGTACTTCATTAAACTGACATTAAATGTACTGAAGTATCAAAAAGTAAAAGTAAATTATATATACTGTATGTACATGTATGTATTTGTGTTGATGGATTATTGGATCAGATTTCTTTTCTATCAAATTGTTGATCAAAATGTGACACTGGCTCTGATGCAGCATGTAATCTGCAAAGTAACTAGTAACTAAGAGGTATCCAATAAATGTAGTGGAGTGGAAGTATAAAGTAAAAAAAAAAAAATGGAAATACTCAAGTAAAGTACTTGAGTACCTCAATGGATGATGATGGAATGTAACTAAGTACATCTACTCGAGTCGTGTAACAAGTAATATAGTTGACTTCAGACTTTAGTTACATGTCCTGAACGTCGCTGGTCACTCGGCTGGTTCGGAGCTGAATCCTCGTCTGATTAAAATCCTCGTTTGTCTCAGCGGGAACTGACAGCAGCTCCAAATGTCTTCGGGTCGTGTCCCCGTCGGGTCGTGTCCCCGTCGGGTCGTGTCCCCGTCGGGTCGTGTCCCAGCCTCCTCTCACCGTTTCCACCGTTTCCACAGCAGCAGATGGAGTCCAGGTGTCGCAGCAGCGACTTCAGACGGCTTTTTATTCCGTTAACAGATTCGTGTTCAGCTGTCAGACAGCATCAGGCTCATGTTGTCAAAGCTGAGTCATTATTACAGCCACAAACATTTTCATCTGTTTCTTTGAATCGATACGTGAAGAACCTCGCTGTGACATTAGTCTGCTGTTTAGGATGATGATGGGACAGTTTATATCTGTCACTTCACTTCATCGAAGTGATTTCATGAAGGCAGCAGAAACAAAGATGGACGAGGTGAATCCTGACAGGAGGACGACTCCGAGCAGCCGAGACGAAACAAAGAGCTGAGATCATGACGACCAAATCAGGTGTTTTAATCCAAACTGTGGTGTTTTCTAACTCTGACCAGAGCATCAGAACGGCGATGTGACCAGAGAGAAACAGAAAAGAAACGCTCAGTTTTGATTTATCTGTGGTTTTACTGAAACGTACGTGGCTAACATTTATTCTGGAGGCTGAGCGTTTTTATCTTAGCAGCTACAGTGAAGAGTTCGGCTTTAAAACGGGTGTAAATAAGCTTTTTAAATCGATCAGAGCTGGATTACACTGGACGAGCTGTACGGAGACATTTAATGGCGTCAAAACCAGCTAGTTTTCATGGAGAGTCGGACTCTGTCTGTGATTTTAATCCAATCCGTGATGTTTTCTAACCAGAGCATCAGCACGGTGAGAGACAGAAACTTCAACCTAAACAAACGTACATTACTTTCAGTCAGTCTTCTGCAGACTGTGATCGCAGCAGACGAGCTGTGTGGAGACGTCTGATGTTTCACGAGACTCATTAGCATTATTAAACCCAGATGATTGAGTTCGGGTACGTTTGGGCTCTTTGTTATTGTGAATGTTGGAGCAGGAGGAACAGAGTGTGACCGAGACAGAAACACTGAAACTAAAATGAATTTGTCATTTTTAGATTCTCATAATTAACTGGAGGACATGCTCGGTTTAAACTCATAATCAGAGCCTCTCCTGTGCTCCTAAATGAGATTTCATCCCACAGTCATGTTGCCGGTCACCCACTGCTGCTCTGCACACAGCGGCCTCAGTCCGGCTTCAGTCGGGTAAATCACAGAATCAGAGCCGGCCCGCTCTCAACCACAGCTTTAATTAAACACACACACACACACACAAACACACACACACTCGTTCCTGGGGGAAATCAGAAATCAGGAGGACGTGGACGGAGAGGATTCGGACACCTGTGGCTCACCGCTCTCCACCAATCAGGAGGCTGGAAAAGATTCAGGAAACATCCAGCTGATCAGGACGAGTGGAGGTGTGTCCGGATGAACGGTTTGATAAATGTTTCAGACCGGAGGGGACGGAGGGAGGCGGAGGACGGGGGGACAAGGGAAGGAGGGCAGGGGAGCAGCGGAGATACAAGAAAATTGGGACGGAAAGAAAAGTGTAGTGAAGAGAAGGAAGGAAAGAGAAGATGTTAAAAAGACCTCGATGACCAGGAGCACAAAAAAAGAGGAGAGGAAAAAAACAGACGAATAACAAGAAGAGCAGAAGAGAAACGCTGCGAGATGAAGCGTGAAGAAAAGTCAAAGAAACAAAGGATCAAAGATAGAAATTAAAAGAAAGGAGGGGAAATGAATAAGTGAAAAAGAGAAGATGAGTACAGGAGGAAAGGAGGAAGCGACAGAGAAGAGATTAAAAGAAAATAAAGAATAAAAAGAGAAGAAGAAGAAGAATGACGAGGAGAGATTGAAGAGGAGGTCTTGAATTAACCAACAGCTTCTCTGTCATCAGCTGCTGATTTTGGAGAACGACTCTCCAAAAAGACACACACACACACACACACACACACACGCACACACACAGCCAGACGGCATTGTGGGTAATTAGCACCATCATGTCCAAAAGCAGCGGAGAGAGAGTCGATGAAAATGTAAATCTGCATGAAGAGATTTCTTCTGTTTGACTGCAAGTCTGCTCCAATCCACTTCACTGTGTGTGTGTGTGTGTGTGTGTGTGTGTGTGTGTGTGTGTGTTTAAACTACCACATTGATTATCGCAGTTGTGAACAAGTTGCGTTGACGTGTCTGTTGATAACGACCTTTTTGTTATTCCAATTTCTCCTCTCGTGCTGTAACATATTCTAAGTGTGTGTGTGTGTGTGTGTGTGTGTGTGTGTGTGTGTGTGTGTGTGTGTATGTGTGTGTGTGTGTGTGAGAAGGAAGCTGATGCCAGGAGGAATGACCCTGACACAGAAAAAGGGGGATAAACAAAAGCTTGGCAACTCTGTCTGCCTGGCAACCCGATGCTGTGCAGCTGTTTGTTTGTTCACACACTGATGCCTGATGAAGGTGTGTGTGTGTGCGTGTGTGTCTGCGTGTGCGTGTGTGTGTGTGTGTGTGTGTGTGTGTGATGTCGCCAACCTGGCAACCCACCGCCACCTTTCTGTTTTTGATTTCAGTGTCGGGACGTCCTCCTCAACGTCACACTTCCCACTAGCGATGCTGAAGTTCTGAGCGGCGGGTCGAGGAGGAGAACGCGGACCAGTTTTGACCGGTTCTGGTCGCAGACTTCCTGTTTGAAGGGTCCGTGCTCAGTCCGTGCTGCAGGGAGGTCTGTGGGCTCTGCAGGTGTCAGGTGAGCAGCAGCAGATCAGTGGAGGGTGAGACAGGACAGAGTCACCTTTCAGCTGACGTCACAGCGTGACATCACTGCGGCCTCCCGCTCGGGGCCGAGCCGGGCCGAGCCGGGCCGACCTGCCGTGGGAAGCTGATATTGAGCGCGGACCCTCCGGTGAGCGGTGCTTACACACACACTGACACACATTCACACATTCATTATTCATCCGCTCACTCTCTTATTCACTCGCTGGATTTTTCCTTTCGTTCACTGACCCAACACAGAACCAGACAATCAAAACAGGTCCAGCTGCTCGATACTGAAGTACTGAGTCTTTACTCGAGTAAAAGTAATAGAGTACAGGCTCTTCCTCAGCTCCTCCCCTTACTTCCTTCTTTTGACTCCTTCTCTTCTCCCTTTCCCTCATCAACTCCTCCTTTTCTATCTTTTCCTTCCCTCTTCCTCTTGTCTCCTTTACTTCCTCAGCTCCTCCCCTTACTTCCTTCTTTTGACTCCTCCTCTTCTCCCTCTCTCTCTCTCCTACACTGCCTCCTCCTATCTCCTCCTTGTCTTTGCCCTTATCCTTCCTCCATCTCTCCTTTAGTTCCTCAACTCCTTCCCTTACTTCCTCCGTATGTCTTTCCTCTGTCCTTCCTCCCATCTCCACTCCTGACTCCTCCTTTCTATCTCTTCTTCCCCCTCTTCTTCTTCTCTCCCTCGCTCCTTCCTTCTCACCTTTTCTTCCTTAACTCCTTCCCTTACTTCCTTATTTTGTTTTCTTTCCACTCCTCCTATTCTCCCCCTCTATCTGTCATTTCCTTCCTCCTTTTTCTCCTCTCTCCCCTCTCCTCCCTTCTTCTCCCCGTCCTTCCACCTTCTCTCCTTAACAACCTCCTTCTCCTGCTTTACCTCCTCATCTCCTTCCCTTACTACCTCCTTTTGTCTTTCCTCTTTTGACTCCTCCTCTTTTCCTTCTGTCCTCTCTGCTCCTCATCTCCTCTCCTCCCTCCTTCTCTCCATTACTTCCTCCTCCCATCTCTCCTCCTTCACCTCCACAACTCCTTCCCTTACTCCCCTCCAGTCTTCTCCCTCCTCCTCCTCCTTCTCGGCATATCAGTCGTTCCACCTCTCCTGTGTCAGCGCTCTGTCGCTCAGCTGTCACTTTCAAACTGGGACACACACACACACACACACGCACACACACACACACACACACACATGCACACACACACACACACACACACGCACACACACAGGAAATTATCAGCCTGTGGCTCGCGAGGCCTCCCGTCTTCCAGCCCCGATGTTGTTTCAGCCACTGTCACACCATGCCGACCAGGACACACACACACTCACACACACACGCACACACACACGCACGCACGCACACACACCTTTATGCATCTGCGGACTCCCATGAAGGGACAAAGCTAAGTGTAGGTATTATTAGAGCACTGTTTAGTACCACACACACACACACACACCTAACTGACAGGTGTCTCTTACAGTGACTGCTCAAAGCAACTGCAGGTTGCGACTGTGTGTGTGTGTGTGTGTGTGTGTGTGTGTGTGTGTGTGTGTGTGTGTGTGTGTGTGTGTGTCAGGACATTATCTCTAACCACAGACCTCTGCAAGGTCCACAGCTAGTTTGACAAAGACAGAAAGGTGTAGGTGTACAACAGACTGTATGAAGAGCATCTTGCGTAATTTCCCATCTTGGAGCTTTAAAACCGATTTAAATTATATTCAGGGATTTGATTTCTTATTGGCTACATGATGCGTCAATCATCCGGAGGCTGGCGTGTAAGTGGCTCAGGAGAGAGGGGAGGCGTCAACTGATCAGTGATGGTGTTAATGAATATTTCAGTGTTCAGCAGCCATCTTTGTTTTGCAGGTTAATGGTGTTTTGATTTGAAATAGTGGAGGTTTGACGGACAAAAGCATAAAAAAGCATCCAAGATCGCAGGTTGTCGTTATTTTGTCAGCATTTCATGATGAACACTGTGTTTTCTTGCAGTAGACATGTTGCTGACATGGATCTAGTGGACGTTTGGAGAAGACGAAGAAGTTTTTGTTGGCGTGAAACATCATCAAGTCTGCAAAACTTCAGAAATGCTTGTTTCTCGGCGAGCTTGTTTGTTAGCATATTAGCTTAGCTGTGACTGTGACTTTTAACAGGTTATTGTTCTGAGCGTCCAGCAGATGTATAACTGACCTCTGACGTCTCCCTGACACTGCATGTGTACTTGGACGTCAGCTGTCGTCTGTCGCGGTGTGTTCGAGTGTTATCCGACACGCAGATGCTTGTTCCGTACTGCCGGTTTGGTGTGTCTGGTCCCTAAACGTCTCAGATAAATGAGATGTTGTGATGACGAGTCGTTGTTGTAGTTGTTGGAATGTCTTCGGCTGAAACTCGTCCTTTCCGTCTCTACACCTGTGATGAGCAACAACACCATCATGACTCAAACTGCAGGAACATAAAACTTGATGAGAGTGTGTGCGTGTGTGTGTGTGTGCGTGTGTGTGTGTCCTCTCCCTCCAAACTCATATCGAGGTAATCTCCCAGAGTGGCCGGCTTTAAGCCTCGTCATCGCTCAGTCTCACACACACACACACCTTCCTTCATTAGGCATCAATATTCAGGTTCATTTTAATTTAGCACCAAAGGAGGTCAGACGAGCGAGCTCATCACCCTGTTATAGCTTCGTCACGCGTGCTAACACACACACACACACACACACACACACACACACACACACACCATCCATTCTGCTCTACTTCTGCAGCAGATAGCGGAGGAGGCTGTAAATCGACCGCAGCCGTCACAGTCTGACTGACTGCTACGACAGGAGAGAGGAGAGAAAACTGAAGGAAGGAAATGTTCAATAAAACAAGTTCAGAGCTTCACGAACGTGTTGCTAACGACACCTCGTTTACTGCCGACTGAGACTGTTGGTGACTCCAGCAGGTCAAACTACAGAACAACAAGGAGACACATCCGGGGACACACGGGCCTAACTTGTTCCTCCGAACTGTACTCGAGCACAGTAGTTGAGTAAATGGACTTGTTGATTAGATTAGTTATGCACATCCTGCACACTCAAAACACACAACACATTTCTGGAGCTTCACAGTTAAAGCTAAACAACTGTAGTAGCTGGGGATTTGTTTTAAAACGGAAAAACAACCAAGAAATAAATAAAATATTCCAAATCTTAATTAAAACTTTGCAGAATCAGCTGTTAGCACTTCCTGTTAGCAGTGAACCTGTGGGTGTACAGACGACTATCACTGGATCACTGTGAGACTGAAGGAAACTTAAAAACAGGATGTTTCTAAGGCAGGTTCTGCACATTCTGTAAGGAGCGACTTCTTTGTTCAGTTTCTTCAGTTCTTAATAACCAAATAAAAACTGTCCCATTATAATTCCCTAGTTCTTAAAGAGACAGCAGCTCAATCAGAGTAGGAACCCAAAATAAAATCAACACGTCTCCTTTAAGAGTTTTTTCAGTCAAGTTGTGTCATGTGAGCTATCGCCATGACGACTTATTAAGACCATGAAGTGATTGTCTTCTCTAAAGTCCTTTAAACGAACTGATATGAAATGTATCATCCATTGTCTTGTTTTTCTGACGAGTTGAGGGGAAAGAAATCGTTCGAACATCGACCGAGAAAAATCAAAGCCCGCAGGACGCTCTGCACAAACAGCACGAAGACACGATGACGTCACACGTCCGTCAGCCCGCGGGCCGAGCGAAGGTCCGACAACATGAGGAAGTAACGACAGAAGAAGAGACAAAAGAAAGAGAAGACAAACTGTGTGTGTGTGTGTGTGTGTGTGTGTGTGTGTGTGTGTGTGTGTGTGTGTGTGTGTGTGTGCATGTGTGTGTTCTCTTCTACTCTCCTCTCGTCACAAACCTGGCGTGACGCTGATCAGTTTAATAGGCTTTCTATTGATTCTGCCTGTCTGTTCACACACACACACACACGCATGCGCGCTTGCACGCACGCACGCACGCACACACACACACTCACACACACACACACACACTGCGACCCAGTTAGATTTATCCTGTTTGAGTCTCTCTCCTCCCCACCTTGTCTCTTCAATTCTGTTATTCTTTCTTTCTCTGTGTGTGTGTGTATGTGTGTGTGTGTGTGTGTGTGTGTGTGTGTGTGTGTGTGTGTGTGTGTGTGTGTGTGTCTGTGTGTCATGCTGTTCTCTTGTTCTTCTCACTGTCGTCCCTCGTGGCTGATTAAATCAGTTTCTATCAGGACAACACACACACACACACACACACACACACACACACACACACACACACACTCTCCAGTGTTTTTATTCAGATCTGTCTGTAAAGATTCAAACATCAATTTAAAGTTTAAAAGTTCAGAGTTTTGACGTTTAGCATCGTCTGTGTCGCTGAGAGCAGCTGCACCTCTGAACTTTACTGTTATTTCATCTTTCCTGTCGTCAGGCGTTGAGAATCTGCTGCTTCCTGCTCAGACGTCCGTCACACGGTGGCGTTCTGCTGCGACACCATCAGATAATGTGCTTCACTGTGGCTGAACACGTACTCATAGAACCGGCGTTACATCCAGTAACCATCCAGCCGACTCGGCTAACGCAGTCACGTAGAAGGTAAACGACGCGCCACAATTTCTCCGTGATTGTTTGCTGGAAGCGACACAGTCGTGGAGAGCGTGACCACCCGAGTGGATTAACTCTCGTGTGCCGACCGTTTTACTTCAGACTATTTGCAACGTCGAAAGCAGGATGAGCTCCCAAACTCAAGCTCCAGGATGGATCTTCGCCATTTTTTGCTTGTTTACTGTTTATTTTGCAGGTTAGCCTGTTGAACGTAGCGGTAGCATGTCCTGAGCTGCAGCTAGCATCTATTGTATTTCATTTTTAAGGGACAGTCAAGAGAAACTGCCTGAATGTTGAGTCGAATAAATAACAAGATAGTAGGTTAGATGTTGGACACCTTCAGTGGAACTAACTCATTTATTTAGGAGGTCGGGGTGCACGCTAACATTTTTAGCTACTGTCACAATTACGGCTTTAAAAAAGAGCGTAAATATCTCTGAGCCTGACTTTATATCATCAGGAGGAGATGATGGCTGAGCCTGACTTTATATCATCAGGAGGAGATGATGGCTGAGCCTGACTTTATATCATCAGGAGGAGATGATGGCTGAGCCTGACTTTATATCATCAGGAGGAGATGATGGCTGAGCCTGACTTTATATCATCAGGAGGAGATGATGGCTGAGCCTGACTTTATATCATCAGGAGGAGATGATGACTGGACTTTACTTTCTGGGTGAACTGTTCCTTTAACTTTTATAATTCTCAGTATTTGGCTCTTTTATTTTTAGATTTTCTTGTGTCGTACAAAACAAGGGAGGACATTACAGGAAACACGGTCACAACATGAGAATGGTGTTATAACAGCTCGTACCTCCAGAGAGCCGGATGGTCTGAAGAGTCTCTATGACGGTTTAACGCCCTCAGAGCAGCTTTAACTGCTGCATTTATTCATAATAAATAAACAGATGCTTCGCTCTCCTCGTCCCTCACACAGCCTCTCGTCAGGTTACACTGTTTTCTTTTCCTTTATGCAGACACACACACACACACACACACACACACACACACACACACACACACACACACACTGTAGTGATACAAGGCCATGTCATCAGCCTGTAAGAGAGCTGATGGATTATGTGCAGGACTCTGGAGTGTCTGACTGACTGTTTCCTGTCTGTTCAGGCTGCTGTTGAACCAGTAAACAGATGAAGCTGCACATGAGCCCCAAGGACACTTTATAACACACACACACACACACACACACACACACACACACACACACACACACACACACACTCACACACACTCACACACTCACTGTGGCCTTGTCTATCACATGGCGGTCTGCTATCGATCTCTTTCTCTCTCAGTTCATCATCTCTGATCATCCACAGTCGTTTTCTGAAGTGAGATTCAACACACACACACACACACGCACGCACACACACACACACACACACACACACACACACACACACACACACACAGCTGACAAACTGATCATCAGATCAAAAACAAACCTCGCTGACGGAGACACATCGTGTGGACACAAACATGTTGTCCTGAATGTCCGGTCATTATCTTCCTCACGCTGCTGCCGCCCGGTCGGCTGAATTAAATGTCGGACGTTAACGAACCAGGAACACGTGATCGTTTGACACGTCATGTTCAGGTTACATGTGTATTATCTCACCTTCATGTCCAGAGGTGGAGCGACTTCACCTCGACACCGCGTTTCACGATTTGTAAGCGTCAAACCGCTGGATATTTTACCAACCGACCTCGGGACATGTTACAGCGACAGATCCACATATTTTAAGACATAACGTGATTTTTTCCTAACCCTAACCAGACCATACGCACAGCGTTGTCACAACATGTAACAGGAAATTCAACCTAAAGAAGTTTCAGCGTGTCTGTGGTTCGTAGTCACGAACACTTCTCCTGGTGATTGGCCGATAAAAACAGTCAGTCCAATCAGCTGAAGGAGCTCGAGACCCGATTAAAAACAACACAGAGACAAATATCCTCACATTCCTTCTGTGTGTGTGTGTGTGTGTGTGTGTGTGTGCTGGTCAGCTGGTTAGCATGTTAGCTCGCTGATTCAATCAATAAATGCTAATGTTTTTCTTGCTATGAACCACCAGCAGCTTATTCTGGTCCTGAGGGACACCGAGCGAGCTTAACCCTGAGGACCCCTCCACCGACCTGGGATCGACCCCGTGACTCCACCCCCTCACCCCCAACACACACACACGCACGCACACACACACACACACACACACACACACACACACACACACACACTCACCAGCTGAAGGCTGTTTATCACCGCCAACAAGGACAGACAGACATGCAGTGAGGAGCCAACAGTATTTCTTTACTTCACATGTTGTTAAAATGCTGAGATTTGAAGTCGCTCTAACTGTCTTGTATTGGTTTGAATTTTGTTCTGCTGAATTATTTTATTTTGAAATACTTTCACATGGAAATCGAAATGAAGGAAAAACAGAAAGTGTTTGACTTCTGTCCAGTTTTACACCATTTTTCTGTCTAATGTTTTATTTCTGCACTCATGTTTTTTGCAATTTTGTGCTCAGGTCTCCAGGGTCAAAACAAAAAGGTACAACACACACACACACACACGCACGCACGCACACACACACACACACGTCTCTTCGTGTTATCTCCTCCCTGCTGAAGCTCCAGAGAGGCTGCTGTTAATTCTTTATTTTGTTGCCGTTTTTATTTTTAATCTGACTCGCAGACCGCAGCAGGAAGTGATGTCATCTTTACTTCACTGCGTCCGTCGACATCTGAAGGACGGTTTTCTACCTCCGCTTCTTCACAATTATTCAGCCGGCAAGGTCGAGTGACGACACAAAGACACCAGAACACAGACGGTGTTCAGTCCAGGAGGTAGTACTGCGATGTTCAAATACTATGATGTTCAAATACTACAGTAAAGTAAACTCAATGAAAAGGATGCATTCAAAATCCTAATGCAGTAAAAGTACAACAGAAGTATCATCAGCAAAATGTATATAGGGGTTTCAGTAGTTAGAGTACAGCAGAGCAGTACATTAGTTAACGTGGATCCTCATGAATGAATGAGACGTCGTACCAGTCGCGCTAAGAAAGAGGATCAGCATCCTGTTGCCATGACAGCCAGACACCCATAATTCCCTGCAGGTGTCATGAGAGGAGGAGTGAGGTGGATAAGATGATCAGATCACTGCGGCCTCAGACAGGAGACGCATCTACAGTGAGTCAGACCGACAGAGCGGCTGTGACATCAGCAAGCCGTCAGCTGTGATGTCAGCGCGCCGTCAGCTGTGACGTCAGCACGCCGTCAGCACGCCGTCAGCTGTGACGTCAGCGCGCCGTCAGCTGTGACGTCAGCACGCCGTCAGCGCGCCGTCAGCTGTGACGTCAGCGCGCCGTCAGCTGTGACGTCAGCGCGCCGTCAGCTGTGACGTCAGCACGCCGTCAGCACGCCATCAGCTGTGATGTCAGCGCGCCGTCAGCTGTGACGTCAGCACGCCGTCAGCACGCCGTCAGCTGTGATGTCAGCTGTGATGTCAGATGTGAACAGTTTAACTTTAACAGAACTTCAGTCGGACCTTTCTGAACGCAGCGGCCCGTCACTGATCCTGGAGCAGACGTGTAAACATTGTTTGACTCCAGCCTCAGTCCAGAGACAGACCCGTCCTCAGTGTTTCCCTGCCTTTCATCCAGTGCATGCTGGGATACGCTCCAGCCGCACCGTCACCCTGAGCTGGAAGGTTTTCTACAGGATGTTTTTCTACTGAAACACAATCAGCTGTTCGCAGGAGCTCCATCATGGCTGCCAGCCGGGTCACTGACATCACCTGGAAGTCCTCTTTAGGACTCCAAATGATGGCTGGGGAGCCGCCAGAAAAGAATGGATCGACCGCGGCCAAAACCGGACCGGCAGCTTGGCGGGCGCCTGCTGGTCGTCTCTCAGTCTGAACGGGAGCCAGCAGAGACAGCGGTCCTCTGCAGGGGACGAAGACAGGAGCCTCAAAATACCAAAGTACGGATCGACAGCATTACTGGCAAGACGATCCGCCCGCTCCACCGCCATACCTTAAAATAAAAGCCTGAGACGAAGCGGTGGATTGTTTTTATGAGCGCTTTTTATTCATGACTGTTACTGTGATCACAGGGTTTATTGTTATGGCTTCTTCTGCTGCTCTTCCTGTATCTGCTCTATATAATTAGGCAACATAAATGCATTGATATGTGCTGTAATGGCAGCGTGAGCGAGGACAGCATGAACAGAAAGGTCAAAAACCTGGAGAGCAGAGGCCGACGGAGAGAGAGGAGAAGAGATGGAGTCGGATAGTTGATTGTAGTGGTTATTGCCACTTTTACTGTGACTGTTACTGACGTCTGTGTCGTCTTTTTCTTTATAGCACAAATTTACAGACGACGGAGCGTTTTTAAAAGTGAAGCAGAGAGACGGAGAAGAGGAGGAAGACAAACGACAAGAGGAAAGGAACAGTTCGAGAAAGTTCAACATTCACTGAGAAAGAAAGCTGTCTTTTTCTTTTTTTTACAGAAAATTGATTTTTTTCTACATTTGCAAACTTATCAACACTTATATCATTTAATTTCATGACAAATTGATCAAATACACAATATTTTCTGACATAGAATTATACAATGAAACTAAACTAATAACAGCACTCTGATTACGTTTATTATAGCGCTGTTTGATTGTATTTAAATGAAATTTCACTGTTTTTAAATGTGTAATTATCCTTAATTAAACGATTAAAGCCATCAAATAAACTTGATCTCATGTTAAATAAAGATAAAAACTGTATGTTCATATTCAATGTAGTCATCACGAGGAAAGAAAAATAATTTTTAGAAACCTGTAATTTTATAGACTTTTCCTTTATTTCTTAAATACAGCAAAACACCTTTAACATTACAAAAATAGACTTTTTAATTTACATGTCTAATGTAAAATCTGTAAGTTTGAAAAAACATAACATTTTAGACAATTTAAAATAAACAATTTAGACAATTATTTTTCATTAAATATACGACATTTTCTTTTATCCAGATAATAACAGAACTCTTCAGCCGTGTTTGATTGTATTTAAATGTAATTTATTATGTACAATAAAGCTAACAACTGTATTTTCTGTTACTCTGCAGTGTTTTGGAGCCTGCGGCTGGAATATAACTGTCCTCTCACAGTAAACTCATCAAAATGTCACTGAAATAAAAGTTGCATTAAAAGAAAAATCTTAAACTTCTCAACAAACTCTGGTCGAGTGTTTTTTTTCGAGCTGCTTCAACTTTGGAAAATAAATGAGGAGCAACATCCAGAAGTCTCTGTTGCATGAAATTAATTTCACTTTAACTCGTTTCCAATAAATCCTCCACCCCCGCTTTGTGTTTCTGGACTGAAAATCCACTTTTACTATTTCATGTGTTTCAGATTTTTATTAAATGATTCATTTAGTTTGTTTACAATGTAAAAAAACAACTCGTGCACGGCAGGTTTGAGTGTAGCGGGTTAAACTCACACACAGCACCTCGACAGCTCAACTGAAATCTGGTGGAAATGAAGAAGAGTGAATCCTTCACAGCTTCTGATCAGAGTCAGTTTCATGACTAGAACAACATTTAGTGAATATTTTCTCTCATCAGCTGATTTCTCCCTCTGTTGATCTCAAGTGGATTCGGCCACAGATGAAAAGAAATGTATGTAAATGTGAGGCGACTTTCAGAAACATGTCAGACCAGAGTGATCCGATCAAACGGGACAGCTCCATCATTCACACCTGCTCTATATGTAGATAAACACCACTGAGACAAACAGACTCCATGTTTCTACTCAAAGACAGAAAGAAGTTCATGTAGAACATTTGCTGAATTTACAAGAAGGAACAAATAAGTCAGAATCTGTCAGAGTCAGAGTTTCACACAGTTTATAAAGTTTGTTTTAACTCAACAACTCTGAAAATCACTACATTTGTTAATGGAGTCTGGTGATGAAGGGAGTGTGGTTCCTTCTCCTCTTCCCAGGTCACATGTGCTAAATGAACGTGGTCACGTGGTCCAGACCACCTCTGAATGTGGTCTGAGTGAGCAGATCTCACATGTAGTCACACCTGAGCTTCGAGCTGTCCACCTGTGATCAGATCACTCAGAGCAGACGTTCATACCAGGTCTGAACATTCGTGTTGAGCGATGGAGCGAGGACGAAGACATGAAGGACATGAAAATACAGAGACGCAGAAAAGCACAAAGACGGGAAATGAAGAGACAGGTGAGGACGATGAGACGGAGGAGAGAGAGGGAGATGGAGGTCTTTGACATGGCCGCCCGTCGTCAAAATAAATCACCAGCTGCAGAGTGTTTTAAAATGCCGGCCTGCTGCTGAGAGGAGAGCAGCGCTGATTTACTGCAACAAGCCTCGATTTTAATCATCAGCAGATCTGAGTCACATTTAATGTTTCAGCTGTGGACTGATGATGATGACGACGACTGGAAACCCACAGAGACCAGCGGCCTCCTCCACATTAAGACCACATTTCCCATCAGCCCTGCTGCTTCCTGCCTCACGTCTCATAAAGATTTTTTTATATGATTTGTTTACAATCAGTCAGCTGCCTCCACAGACAAATATGCTGATTTTTATATTGAAGTATTTTCTCTTTTCACAAAAACAAATTATAGATTTATTAAGACTCTGTGATAAATATATTTTTAGCAGCTGGGTTGACACAGCTCAAAGTTTATCCTCATTATTTCTGCCTAATTGTTGCTAAAATACCAACCTGATCTCCAGAACAAATGTTAGCCAAGTACGTTTCTGCAAAACCACGGATGAGTCCAGTCTGAGCGTTTCTTTCCTGTTTGGGTTGAACGTTGTGTTTCTCTCTCGTCACCGCTCTGTGCTGCTGCTCTGGTTAGTTTTAGACACACAAACCACTTGGTGAGGGTCAGAAAACATCACGGTTTGGATTAAAATACTCTTCCTGTGGAAAGAAGGCGGTTTTGGTCTCCACAAAAACATCTGGAAATGTCTCCAGGCGTCCTTAAAGATATGCACTGGTGTGTTTGGCGGCCATGTTGTCTTGTGATATTGTTAATTTTGTTCTCCTGAACCTCTTTTTGCTTATCATCACATTTTATTTTTGATCTGGTCTGTGGTCTTCCTCCTGGGCGTGTCTGCAGGGGCGTGGTCTGTAGGGGGCGTGGTCTGTAGAGTCAGCTGGACCCTCCTCAGGTAAGGAGGGGAAACAGAGGGAGCAGGTGTGAGAGGTTGAACAGGTGGAGGAGGAGCGGGAGTGTCAACAGGAGGAGGAGTGACTTCATGTGTCTCTGATAAATCATGAGACCTCCACGCAGACGAACTGTCTCCAAGGTCGGCAGAGTGTGTGTGTGTGTGTGTGTGTGTGTGTGTGTGTGTGTGTGTGTGTGTGTGTGTGTGTGTGTGTGTGTGTGTGTGTGTGTGTGTGATCCCACCACCTCTTCAGCCCTCAGCGACAGTAAATCTGTCGCTTCACTGTAAATTCTGCAAGTTCAGAAAGTAAAAATGACACGACATAAAATCCAGTTTGTTATTTGTTGTTTAGAAGTTAAAGTTGAACTCTGCTCCTCCTTAGCCTCTGTTCATGTTGCAGACAAGAGACTTCAACCATCCGTCCGTCCGTCCGTCTGCAGGTTACACACAAATCTAAAGATCTTGTTCTTGATGCTGAGGACCAGAGACGAGCTCATGTGATGTCATGGGGAAGCAGACGTAAACAGAACAGGCTGCCGAACAGGCGACCGCAGTTTGTGTCTGTGTTTGACACCACCGGATGTTTTTATTGACACATGGGGACAATTTCAACGTTTCTGACGACACAAACTGGCTATTTTTTATTTTTTTTGTACAGGAAGTCGGATCATCTCCAGCCGTGTTTCTGTTGATCAAAACTGGCTTTTGTCATGGCAGCAACAAAAACCAGATTCATGTTGTGTGAAATCAGGTCATCTCCAGCTGTGTCTTTGACAACTTAAACCACCTATTTTTCATTGGACCTCGGCCCTCTCCAGTCATGGAGGAAAATATTTCATGGAAAGTCAAAACATCTCCAGCCATGTTTTGGTTGACAAAATCTGGCGTATTTAAGGAGACCTGGGGAAATCTGCAGCTGTGTTCGTGGTGTCCAAAACAGGTATTTTAATCCAAACCCTGACGTTTTCTAACCCTGACCAGAGCAGCAGCACAGCGCCGTGACCAGAGAGAAATAGAAAATTCAACCTAGACAGGAAAGAAACGTTCAGTTTGAACTCATCTTTGGTTCTGCAGATTCTGGTGAGTGGACTGAAAGTACCGATTTAGAGCAGCTCTGATGAGTCTGAGCAGTTCATCTGTAAACCCGTCACATTACAAGATAATCAAATAAATCAAATACAACAACAATCATCATCCACAGTCTCTGATTGGACGGACAGCTCTGGCTGCTGAGGAGCAGCTGAGTGCAGCCTGATCTCTTTAAGTTCAGCCCGTCTGATTTGGACCTGACAGGATTAGAGAGTGAAGTTACTGAAGTGACTGAACTTCATTTAAAGTGAAGAAAACCCCAAAGTCTCCACTGTAATCAAAACAAACATGGTCGACTTCCCCGCCGCCGCCGCTGCCGCCGCCACGCTCATCCCAAATTATTCACCAGGGCTCCCAGACTGAAGGAAGAGTCCACCGGGCCCGCTGGTGCTGGTGACACTGGTCGCTATGGTTCTGCTGTTGCTATGGTTACCGCTGAGAGTTCTGGTCCCAAAGCACAGGTTGGTGATCCTGATGAACAGGTGTGTGTGTGTGTGTGTGTGTGTGTGTGTGTGTGTGTGTGTGTGTGTGTGTGTGTTCTACATTTCAATGATTTTGTGATGATTGAGAAGCAGACACATCCACAGAGTGTGATTGATAACGCTGCCCTGCACCTCCGAGGCAATAAACCATAACATGCATACACACACACACACACACACACACACACACACACCCTAATGAAAAGATGGAGGAATTTTCTGTCAGCAGTCTCTCCTTCACTCCAGACAAACAGACTGTTACATATGTACAGACCAACACACACACACGCCGGCCAATCATCTCGCAGACGTGGAGGCATGTGAGCGACTCGAGGTGCGTTTGATTTACGCTCACAGACACCTCTCTCCATCACACACCTGATGACATCACGCCGTGACCCCTGACCTCTGACCTTCATGCCATCGGCTGCTTGTAGTGTTGGAGGTGGAGACGTTAAATATGCTGCTGCTGAAGGATGTTTCTGACAGTTCACTCGCCGGCCCAACATTCACTCGTGTTTTTTGGTCGGTTTAAGTGACTTTGAGTCTCAGATATAATATATTCATATTAATCAGTAAATTATTTTCTCGATTACTAAAAAAGTTGTTTGATTTATAAAATGACAAAACAAATGAAATTTCTCTTTTTTTCCTTGAAATAAATCGATTGATCAAATTATCACTGTCGCTCTAAATTTTATTGTTTCTGGCGACAGAAACCGTATTTTTCACAGAAAGTCGAGCCATCTTCAGACGTGTGTGTGGTGACAAAATAAGTGTTTTTATGAAGAACTGGGGACATTTCCAGTCGTGTTTTTGCAGACGAAAACTAGATTTATTTAACAGGAAATCAGTTCATCTCTTGCTGTATTTGTGGCGACAAAATCAGGTTTTTCAAGGAGATCTGGGGACATTCCCAGCTGTGTTTGTGGCAACTTAAAACACCTCTTCTTCGTGGGGCCTCAGACGTCTCCAGACGCGTCCGTGACGACAGTATCTGGTGCTTTTAAAGGAGAACTGGGGACACTTCCAGCCTTGTTTGAGGAGACCACATCCAGATATGTACGTCAGCTCTCCCACTGTGTGGAGAAGCACCGACAGGGAGGCAGAGCACCGGGCCGCTGAATCCAGTTTCATATCTCGGAGGAGTCGCATGCACGTGTCCAAATAAAAGTGTTTTTTACAGCAACACAAAAAACAGGCTAAATATTCTCTGTATGAAAATGAAGTGTTTCATGTTCTTCAGCAGGCGATCTGCCACATTCCCCTAAAAAAGAGCTCCTCTTAAAAAGCCACCAACACTGAAATACCTGCATAGAAAATATTAATGGCTCCTGTTGTCAGCGAACAACAGGAGCTTAAAGGTGTGACGCACCTGAAACATGTGGCAGAAACATAAAACAGGGAGGTGTTTTGTCGTGCGTCCTCCTCTGGCGCTGCTTCCTCTCACTGTTTGACAGGAATCATCGTGATTTCTCTGAGATTTTATAATTTTGCCGTCGGTTCAGGCAGCCGCTCTCCGGCCTCTTTGTTCCTCTGTCAGCGGCCTGATGTCGCCTCCAACACTCACTTAAGTAAAGCGTTGACCGTCAGACTTCTATTAAAGCTGACACATGCTGCTCTTTGGTATTTTACTTCACATGACTCACCGCTGCAGCTGCTTCAGAGCTGCTGCTGAAGAGAAATCACTGTTTGTTTGTTTAAAGCCCGCTGCTGTAAAGAAGTCTGATATTTAACAAAAGCACTTTTTACTGGAGTTCACGGGACTGTCGACGTGTTTAAATTAACACAAAGATGACTCAACAAATTCATGATAATGTAAAGAAGCACAGAAAGCAGCTCCTTCATGTGAGTTTTGATATGAAATACACTGAAAACTACGATTTTTTAATGAAACTGAGTCCAAAGTGCTCATCAAAATAATTTACATTTTTACTAAAGAACTCAAATCCTAGAATACTGCACTGTAGTATCTGTACTGTAGTATCTGTACTGCAGTATCTGTACTGTAGTATCTGTACTGCAGTATCTGTACTGCAGTATCTGTACTGGAGTATCTGTACTGCAGTATCTGTACTGTAGTATCTGTACTGCAGTATCTGTACTGTAGTATTTGTACTTTATTTTCAGCCTCATCATAAAAAACTTGATTTTCTGTTATATTTCTTTAACACAAGGCCGTCAAGCTGCTTTCAACAAAGACAACAACAGGCCTGTAGACCACACACACACACACACACACACACACACCAAACCAACATCAAAGAACTGCACTTGAACACACCACAAAGAAGAAGAGGAAGAAGAAGAAAAGGAGGAAGAGGAAGAAAGAAGGAAAAAGAAAGAAAGAGGGAAGAAGAAGAAGAAGGAAGGAGGAAGAGGGAAGAGGGAAGAAGGAAGGAAGAAGAAGAAGAAGAAGAAGAAGAGGAAGAAGAGGAAGAAGAAAGAAGGAAGAAGAAGAAGAAGAGGGAAGAAGAAGAAGAAGAGGAAGAAGAAGGAAGAAGGAAGGAGGAAGGAGGAAGAGGGAAGAGGGAAGAAGGAAGAAGGAAGAGGGAAGAAGAAGAAGAAGAAGAAGAGGAAGAAGAAAGAAGGAAGGAGGAAGAGGGAAGAAGAAGAAGTTGACTGCACAGATATCGAATCGAACTTTCCAAACAGACGTCTGTGAAGCTGAGCGGATCAATAGCGGCAGGATGAAGCGAGTCCTAACTCCTGACACTCTGCTGACTGCGGCGTCTCCAGTAAAATGGTGGAAGGCGTCGCTGTAAGAGTCTTTCTGCGAGCTGCTTTAACAGAATAACAGATAATTAAAGTGTCAGCGCTGCGGCTCCGTGTGAGAGGATCACTGAGATTAAAGCAGATCTGTCCGTCCTGACTCAGCTACGACGTGGAGAGAAGCTGTGTGACGACGCTGAGTCACCGCCCTCCGTCTGAAGCTTCCCGTCCCGAGCTCAGGTGGTCCTGCTGGGTAAACTGGACCGGATCACACTGGACCACTGGTTCTCACAAACTAATCTTGAAGCTGCTTTTCTCTTTTTCACAGCTCCACATGAGGATGACCACATGCTGCAGCCTGTGGTGCAATGTAACTGAGTATATTTACTCGAGTACTTGTACTTTTTATGCAACTTTATCCTCCTCCTCCTTCTTCTTCTTCTTCTTCTTCTTCATTTCTCTGACAGCTTTAGTTACTCTCAGTGTTGTATAAAGTACACTTGAGTGAGTAAGTAAAGATATTACAGTGGATTTTAGGGTTTCTCCTGCATTTTGGAGATCAGGAAGTGGCAGCCATTTTGTTTTCGTCTTATTTTCCTCTTTCCTGTCACGTTTCCCCTCCTCCTACCTCGTTTACTCTTTTTGTATTCCTACGCACAGGCGGAATAAAGTGCCACAAGAAAAGGCTGCTTAACGTTAAACAGATGTATATATTTTTAGGTGGCTAAAATACGTCTTGCTGCTGACGGTCATCTACTGCAGGTGACACATGACGAGCAATAATTACCTGTGTGTGTGTGTGTGTGTGTGTGTGTGTGTGTGTGTGTGTGTGTGTGTGTGTGTGTGTGTGTGTGTCTCAATGCCTCGGTGCCAGGTAGCATTGTAAACGTTGTATTGAGTTTTATTAATGTGGTCGTTCTCTCAGTAATCACGCTGAATGGATTTATATCTAATGAAGCGCAGACGCTCTGAAAAGATCACCGAGATGACAGACAGACGCTTTTTCAACACAGTTAAAGTGGGCGGGACTTGTCCGACCTTCATATAATGGCTGCGACGGCCACGTTTATTTCACAGGACACGAACAAGAGCGTCTGAGTCTTTCATGGGAGTTAATGGCCATGACAACAAACCCAAGAACCACAAAGAAGGAATGAATGCAGAGCAAACGGCGGGCGGTGGATTGTCAGCGCTCGGGAGGGTTTGTTTCAGGCTCCGTGATAAAAAGCTACGGAGCAGCTCTCAGGTTTCATACGGTGCCTTCACTGCACAAAGGTTGTAGATAATAAGCAGGAAGCTGGTTTCAGCCTGCAGGACTGATGTCAGAGCGCAGAGCCACAGCGCTGCCTCGTCCGTCAAACAGCAGCTCGTGTTGTCTCAGCGCCCGGCACAGGAAAGGTCAGGCCTGCTGCTCCAACACTGAACAAACAGCACAACACCGTGTGGGGCGCGCACACACACACACACACACACACACACACACACACACACACTCTGAGATGCATCCAGGCACACACACACACATCATTACCTACACACAAGCAGACACACAGACACACCAAATATGGGTTTGGACACCCATGGGCTCACATAGGCACACACACACACACACACACACACTCACACACACACACACACACACTCACACACACACACACACACACTCACACAAATGTAATGCATGCGAGGCAGGCGGTGCACCTGTTGTAGGGCTGTGTGGAGGTGTTGACACAGCAGCTACTGCAGAGCTTCAGCCTACTGAGAATCACGTCACACTCGTCTCTTCTGACTGAATGTTTGTCGACCTGTAGCCACGCCCATCAGTGATGTCAGAGCGTGCTGTCACACCCCGTCACACCTTTACATCACCGCAGTGAGGTGACAACTATTTTGACGCCTGATCAATGGTTTCTGTCATTTCTGGCTGGACTACAAACGTCTTTGAGGAAGTCAGGATTGGTCGAGCGAGCCGAGTGTTGGCGTTCGCTCCACCTGCTTTCATTACATAATCAGTGGAGGACGACACAAGCTATCACACCAAACCGCCAGGAAGAGCGTGAACACAAGCATCGGGATAAATGTTCAAGTGCGTTTCTGCAAAAACACGTGGAAGTTAATACTTTATGTTTCATATGTCACAACGCTGTGCGTGGGCTCTGGTTAGGTTTAGACTCAAACAACACTTGGTTAGAAGAACTTTTTTTTCCATCTTCAGACGCCTGATTTGGGCAACAAACACGGTTGGAAATCGTCCCGAGGTCTCGGTATTGTCCTGTTAAATTTATCCAGTTTTGGTCGGCACAAAGCTGGAAATGTCCCAAAATCTCCTTTAAAAAAACCTGATTTTGTCACGACAGGTTTCAGCTACAGATGACTTCCTGTGAAACATGACCTGAATGACTGTAAACAAGAAAAAGGTGGAAACACACTCAATGGTTTATAAAATAAACCTCTTATATTTGCGGCGTACCTGGAGCCCTGAACTCTGCACAAACCTGTGTTTTTTGTATTTATTTACAGATTTAGTAAACTGTAAAATCGGACAAATCGAGGAAACTGATCACCTCAAAATCAACAAGTTAAGTAGACTGATCATTTTAAGTTGTTAAAACTTTTTAACAACTTAAATTTAATAATCTACTTTACTTGGTTATTCTGAGGTGATCAGTTTCTGGACTTTATTTAAAGTAAAAGGTAAAAGAAGATGAATACAGATGAAATGAGCTTTGAGCCGACTGCGTCTGTAAATGCAACAACGAATAAATAAAAGTCAACACACTGACGCAGGATTAGAACTTAGAAAGTGTATTTCTCACATCTTTGTGTCTTTGTGAACTTAGTTTGCCGTCCAGTCTTTTATCTTTTAATATTAGAATATTTTTCTCCTTGCAGCAGAAGCTAAATCACAACTCGTTCTCCTTTGTGTTCCCTAAATGATCTTTCAACGTGTCGGGAGCAGCAGAGTCTGGACGATCGGCTGCTACCTGGTTTTTATATGAAACATAAAGCCACTCATCAGCTCGGCTCAGACGTCTCTACAAGCAGCACAAACGGCTCTTTTGTTCATCTGAAGCTTCTCCTCGGCGTCGAGGCTAAAGGTGCAGCCTGATGTCTGACAGCGAGCTGAGACTCTTTCTTTCAACACGTTTCAGTCTCTTTCACTGGACGCAGAGGATCTGAGGAGGCAGGACGTTCGGCCGCTGACAGGAACTCTCCGAAGGTTGTAAACATGCCACCGAACCCACAGCCAATAGAATCGCAGGGTCAAGGACGCTGTTGACCTCCCGTCCTCCTGATCGCTCCTCTATCCTCCAGTCATTCATCCTTACAGTCTGTAGCTTCTTTACAATCCCACCAAACCAAGCTGTCTTCCACCGCTCGTCTTTTTTACCTTACCTTCCTTCCTTCCTTCCTTCCTTCCTTCCTTCCTTGTGTCCTACCCTATCTTGCTGTCAACCTCTGGCTGTTGCAGGTGATGCGTTCAGGTGTAAACGCAGCTTTACAGCAAACACATCATCACAATATTTCTACTGAGACGTTCACACTCCCCTCAGAGGAGGTCGTCAACATGAAGCCGCTGTGGGTCATTTTCTAACATGAATTATCAGAACAATCGTTGATGCACAGATGTCTGTTAAGTTTTTACCGTAATGTCACGAGTATAAGGTGATGATGATTATAAGAAACTCACAAAAATACACAAACTACATGTTTAAACGATGTAAATATAAATAAAGTCTGTTGTTTATGACGTCATCGTTCACTCTCTAATTTTACAAACTTTAATCACGTGAAGCTCGTTCGGTTTCTGATTAATAGCCTGTAAAAAAAACAAAAAAACACCCATAACTGATATAAAACTGATCTGGATCGACCGGGAAGTAGAGCTGCAGCGATTAATCGATTAATTATCTAATATTAAGTTAATCACCAGCTATTTCTTCTACATGTGTATATATTTTTTATTTGTCCTTGAATTATTCGTCTGTTCTGATTTAATAACCTTCCTGTTTGCGCCCTGAAATGTTTTTCGACACATCTACACGTTCAGTACATGAAATATAAGATTAAACCTGTTTTTCACTGAGGATAATATTATTATAATGTCTGTAACTTGCTGAAGGTCAGATGTTGAAAAAAAATTATACAGAAGTCCAAAAAAAAACAAGGAAACTAAAGTTGTCTCAGCTTAGGGGGAAAAAAATGACTGGTGTTTTTTTTTTTATTCTGGTAAATTGATCCATTCTCAGACAAATCAAATGAGCCAGACTGAAACTTAAAGGGCAACTCCACCAATTTTACACATTTAAAGTGTGCTCAGTGGTTAAGTTGCATTGTGGGTAATGTAGGCAGCAAGTTTTAAGAAGGAAGAAGAACGTGAGATATCTCTGTTCTGCTGTATCGATTTGTTTTTGAACCGTCCATAATGAGTCCAACAGTGTGATGTGAGTGCGATGTTAGATCAGTGGACTGCCTTTAAAATCTGCCGCCTACATTACCCACAATGCAACTTAGCCACTGAGTGACGGCAACTTCCTCTGGAGGCACAAAAGACTTTATACCACCGATTTCACGTACGCAGCAGACCCGTGAACACACTTTAATGTGGAAAACTGGTGGAGTTACCCTTTAATGTTCTCAAAGGTCACCTGATGCTGACGGACAGAAGAGAGAAGGGAAAATAAAATAAATACAGGCGGCTCGACGTCTCTGAGATTTCAGATAAAAGTGAATATTTTCTGTTTTCTTTCCTCCTCGATGAAATAAACTGAATACTTTTGGTTCCGAGAAACACTGACGGACATTTTATGAACTAAGAAACTAATCGAGTTATCAGACACTAAAGAAACAGCGACAATAATCGTCAGTCGAAGTCACGTGTCGCTGTCAGGTGTGTGTGTGGGGGGGGGGGGGGGGGGGGGGGGGGGGTATTCATCCAGAAGGTCAAAGGTCATCAGGTAACTCCCGTCAGCTACAGCCTCAATATTTCTACATTCACAGACTGAAACTGACAAACCATTACGACCCAAATGGATTCAGTTCTCCAGCAAACACACACACACACACACACACACACACACACACACTTATTTAAAACCGTGTACTTTCAGAGCTTTTTCTTGGTGTCAACACAAAGTTTTCTGCTGAACACACAAGACGTCACTTCAGTTCCTCCAGATGTTACAGACACTGTGGTGACATCAGAAGACACGAAGGAAAAACCATATTTAGTCGTTTCGATACTAAAATATCGACCGAGCTCATGAATATTACGGGAGATACGGAGGAAACAGGTACCTTCAAGTCATTAGCAGATATGTGTCACAGTAATTTAGGACAAATCATCTTTAAATAGAAACCTTTCAGTATTTTTATGCAGTTTTCCTGGATGTTACATGAATATTACAGTTGTACCAAAGTAACAAACAGGCCAAAGAGTCACTCTTTGTATAAACACTGTAAACACAACGGTAACACTGTGTTGTGGGACATCACAGGAGAACTCATCACCAAACACACAGGGATCAAATAAATATTAAATATAAATATCACAGTGATATCAGAAGATATGACGGACGATATTTAGTAGCTTTGTTACTGAACGTTCGACCAAACGTCTTATAAAATTAAATTCATCAGCAGATCGCTGGTGAAGCAGAATTACTGTAATTTTACGACAAATAATCATAAAAAATACTGAAAGGTTTCTTTTATATGCTTTTCCTGGATATTATGTGAATATATTTGTGCCAATGAATCTTCTCTTATATAATCAGACCTGGTTAATTAATATGAAGTGAGTCATTTCCTTCTGTAAACCTGAAGACACGAAGTAAAGACGATGTTTAGTAGTTTTGTTACTGAACGTTCGACTAAAATTCGTCAGCAGATATGTGTGATTACAGAATTACTGTAATTTAGGACATAAAAAATACTGAAGTGTCCCTTTTAATGTGATTTACTGAAGTATTATGTGATAATAAAATGTATAAACGTCACATTAAACACTGTATGATTCACTGAAAACACACAGCCGTGTATCACACAAACACAACGCTGCCGGACATGAAGGAAAGGCGATATGTTGTAATTTTTGTTACTATTCAACCAGAATCATGAATATTACAGGAGATGAAGACGATACAGACACATTTAAGTGGTAAGGAGATGATTTAGGACAAATATTCATAAAAAAATATTAATTAATAATTTTATGAGCTTTTTCTCAACATTATTTGAATATTACAATTGTGCCAAAGACGCAAACAGGCTGAATGTGTGAGAGTCATTTCTCTGTATAGGAGCTCTGTGTTGACTCACTGCACCACAGAAACACTCCAGTTCCTCCAAATATTACAGAAATATCAGAAAACATGAAGGAAAGACGATGTTTAGCAGCTTTGTTGCCAGAATGGACCAGAATCATGACTATTACAGGAGATAAAGAGGACACAGACACATTCAAGTCACCATCAGATGTGTCTCAGCAGAATTATTGTAATTTAATATAAATATTAATAAAAATATTAAAAAGGTTCCTACAAACGTGCTTCTGCTGAACATTATGTGAGTGTTGTGCCAGAGACGCAAACAGGCCACAGTGTGCCAGCCCCGCATGTATCACGCCTTACATAAACAGACCCGGTTAATTAATGGAAAGTGGTGGCACGGCACGGCTCGGCTCGGCTCGGCTGATCAGGAGCGGAGGTTGCATAGGAACAGAGGAAACTGAGTCTCTGGAGGGAGAAAGTAGCTGAAAACAGGGACGGAGGGGAGGCTGGTGGACTTTAAAGTGCCGGAGTGTTTTTAGGAGCCTGCGTCATCTGAAAATCCCTCAGACTGAGCAGAGACACTCAGGCTGGAGACGTGACGGAGGCTTTCTCTGAAAATTAGTCATTTTTATCATTGAGTCTGGTGTGAGCCGGGCACAAACTGGAGTTTTAACACATTTTAACGTGTTTTAACCTCATCTCGGCCACAAACGCGCCTTCACCTGGTGCCAAACTAACACAACTCGTGTCACGTTCATGTGTCTGATTAAATGAAACCTCCTCTCGGGCTGAAGTGAGTCTCGCTCCGTGTCGCAGGTGTTTTTGCTGAAAGGTCAGAGTTCAGCCCCGCACAGACACGCAGCGGTGTTAACCTTCACACAGACACAACGTAGGGATGAAACCGTGTACTCACATGTGAAACTCCTGCGTTAAAAACTGCGGGTTGGTTGCTGTGTCGCTGTCACACCATCACCGCTCCACCGCGCCCCGCTCACAGCTGCCAGAGCGCATCCGGAGAGGAGGCGCGCAGCGGCGGATCCATGAGCGACAAACTCCGCGCGGAGAAGAAAAGTGTGTGGAAGGAAGAGGAAGGTGGAGAAGATGAAGAAGATGATGGTGGAGGCTTTGTTTTTACATCCAGCAGAGTGACACTGATGAAGTGTCCCCTCCAGCAGCGGGAGCGGACTGTCGCGCTCCGGTCCAGCCGGGGAGGGAAAGTGCGCACCGGGCTGCTTCAGTCCGTCCGCCCCGCGTCCTCCCGCATCTCCACAACTTCAGCCGCTTTAATCCTGCGGGAGCGGCTCCGGCGTCCGGTAATCCCGAGAAACACGCTCCTCCACCTCCGGGGAACAGATGTTTAATTTCTTCTCATCCCGCTCAGGTGTGATAATTAACCAGAACAACACGCTCCTCCAAAATAAAAGTCCTCCTCGGCTCCAGCTGTTGCTTTTATTTTTATTTTCAGGGGAAATTCACTCACGAAGGCGGGAAAAGTGGGAAGTTTCTGCCGTCAGACCGGAGTGTTGGGCTGCGGTTCGGTGCGTCTGTGGGTCGGTGGGCTGCGGGACTGACCGGCCGGACTCCCATCAGCCCCGCCGCTTGATCGCCCCCTGCACGCGGAGAGAGAGAGAGAGAGAGAGAGAGAGAGAGAGGGGGAGAGAGAGAGGGAGGGAGGGAGAGAGAGAGAGAGAGCGAGAGAGAGAGGAGGGGGAGAGAGAGAGAGAGAGAGAGAGAGAGAGAGGGAGAGAGAGAGAGAGAGAGAGAGAGAGGGAGAGAGAGAGAGAGAGAGGAGGGGGAGTATCGCGAGGTTACGCCCTAATTCACGTTTGTCTCGCGCACACACACACACACACAGCTGACATGCATTGATCACCTTTAACTCACTGTAAAGCTGTTTGTTTGCTCTCAGGCTCTTTGTATTGTATTTCATCATCCTCAGTACTACAGTAGTACTACAGTAGTACTACAGTAGTACTACAGTACTCCTAGATACACACTCAGTATGTGGAGCGTTTAAAGGAACAGTTCACCCAAAAACAATGTAACTCCAGTCATCATCTCCTCCATGCTGATGAAAGTCACCTCTAAAGAACTGAAGTAGCTGGAGACTTGATTTAAAATGTAAAACAACCAAAAATACATCAAATGTCTCCACACAGCTCGTCTGCTGTAATCACAGTCTCACAAACAGACACAGTGTTTCTACTCAAACACAGAAAGAAGTTCATGTAGAACATTTGCTGAATTTACAAGAAGGAACAAATAAGTCAGAATCAGTCAGAGACAGAGTTTCACACAGTTTATAAAGTGTCTCCAACTCAACAACTCACTAAACTGACACATTTGTTAAGGGAGTCTGGTGACTTGTCCAAGAAGTCGCCTATACTGGTTACTGTTTAGTGTATCTGTAAAATGTGACATGTTTAGCATCAATAAAATGTTTCTTCTTTCATAAATTGAGTGTAAATGGTGAAATCAGTGTAAACAGTGTGTTCAAACAGCTGCTAAATGTTGGCAGGTCAGACTTCAGCACTTTAGACACAGAAGCAGTCAGGCTGGTGCAGCCATGCTGCCACAAACTGACACTTTTTACAAGGAAACACACAACTTACTGTTTTCATTTAATGCTGAATTTACAAGAAGGAGACAATGATTCAGAGTCTGTCAGAGACAGAGTTTCACAAAGTTTGTTAAGTTTCTCCTCATGAGACAACTCTTAAAATCACTACATTTGTTAAGGGAGTCTGGTGATGTTGTGGTTACTAGTGTGTGTGTTCACAAACATCTGCTGCTAACACTGGCAGGTTAACAGAGACCAAACACGTCAGTTACATCACAGTGAGAGTACTCTGCCTGTTGATGTGGCTTCTTCTTCTTCTTCTTCTTCTTCTTCTTCTTCAGTGTGGTCCAGTGCACACGTGTGTGTGAACACACTGCTGAAAGGATGTGGTCACACGCGGTCCAGACCAACTCTGAATGTGGTCTGAGTGGTGTCACATCACTCAGGACAGATGTTGACACCAGGTCTGAACAGCCTCTCAGTTTAGTTTAGTTTAGTCCGATTATCTATAATGAAAACATAAATAAGAATATCATATTTCTGGCTATAGATCCTCCTAACTCCTGCTCACTGGAGCTTTAAGATGATCATTTCAGACAAAGAAAAGATCAGAATGAAAAAAACAACCATATATTATGCAAAAAACTATTTTTGCATTGAGACACATGTAAGAAATGTAAACTTTCATCAAACCAATAAAACACTTCCTCTGCTGTCCATCGATTGTTTCCCAGCATGCTGCTGTCTCCAGTGAGTCCACAGCATGAGGAGTACAGGAGTCTCCCCCTAGTGTTTGGCATCTGTTAGTGTGATGTGGCAGGTTTTTATATTAATATATTATCATGTCATCTGTATTTTATCTCTTCAGGTTTCTTATACACAGATTGAAAAATAATCTACACACCAGACTTGGTTTTTATTCAATTTAAGAAACTATTCACACGTTAATGAGATTTTACAGTGTGTGTGTGTGTGTGTGTGTGTGTGTGTGTGTGTGTGTGTGTGTGTGTGTGTGTGTGTGTGTGTGTATTTGTGTGTCGAGGGGTTAATGCATGGATCATGGCTGGTATGTGACACATGATCTAACTGTCTGTGTGTATGTTTACTTCATGTCTTAGTGTGTAAAGATGTCATGCATATGGACGTGTGTGTGCGTGTGTGTGTGTGTGTGGGTGTGTGTGTGTGTGTGCGTGCACCTGTCAGTCTGGCCGTGAAGCTTCGATCAGCTACATAAACTCAGACTGACAGCAGCAGTAAAAACAGGATGTTAACTGCAAGTTTTTCTAAGTTCTGCTCCAAAAACCTTCATGTTCTCTTCCAAAAATCCAAAACACAAAATGATCCGACTGGTTAAAGTGGCTCGGTGGAAATTCTGTGTTGTTTTAACATTTCAAAGTTGTATAATCGTCCTCTGACAACCCAAAGTGTCATTGCATTATTTCATTCTTTAGTTTTGTCAGAAGAGATTTGATGAATTTGTTTGATGACGTCCGTCTCAGTTTCCTGTTTTGGTCCAGTGATGCTCTGAATGCTGCGACAGAAGATCTTTCTTCCCTGTTGAGGACGTTTTCTCAGAAGACAAAGACGTCAAAAGTTAGTTAAACGTACTACAGGGAACATAAAACAGTCTCGATTTAATACCGATGTCTCTGCACGAGGCTACATGAGAAGCAAACGACCATCAGATGCAGATAAGTTGTAATATTAAGACTATTAAGACAAAGCTTACTTTGTTTCACCCCGTCATCATTTGTCACCAGAGGAGGCGCCAGAAACAACAGAGATAGAAGTCCATTGTTGCAGCTTTAACTTGACAGAGATAAAACTTTAATACAAACATTATGTTAAAGCTGCTGTAAGCATTATCGTCGTTTTAGCTAACTTCCTGTCTGTTTAGCAATCCCCTCTTTTCTCTCTGCGTCACCACACATGGACGACTTCCTTCTTTGTGTCGAGGCCTCTTTCTTTTCTCCAAGCGTTTTCCTTCACTTGGTCTGTTTGGTAATATGAGCCGTCACAGGTAACTTTAGTGACCAAAAATCTAATTTATTACTTATTTTAACAGGAAAATAACACCTTAAGCGTCAGCAGCTTAATGAGAAAAGATTAGTTTATTCGGCTAAAATTCCATATATTTTGTCCATGGTCTATTATTTGTTATATATAGAAACTAATTCTTAAAAATAATAATAATAAGTTTGCTTGTAGGAAAGAAATCTGGAACATTCAATATATTTTCACCACAAGATTAAAGAGGAAGAGTTGACTGATACTTTTACTTACTGCTTCATCACTGCCAGTCTGACAAATGTTGTACTACAGCGCCCTCTGCAGGTCGAAGCAGGCACCGCCTCAGATATCTGATATAAACCTTTATTATATTTCTGAATCTGTCTTCTGCTTCAGGCAGTGTTTTGTAAAGTACTCAAAGTCATACTTACATAAAGATATGGTGTTAAAATATTAGTTTGGTAAAAGTAAAAGTCACACAGATGAATAGTACTCGAGTAAAAGTCTCACTTACAGTAGTTATTAACAGTATGAATAAAAGTAACTGATCCATATATTCACATGTATGTATCGGAGTAAGAAGTACAATATTTGCCTCCAAAATGTAGCAGAGTGGAAGTGAGATGATTACAAAACACTTCCTCAGTATTTGACTACATAATCATCATTTATCAGTGTTTGTAGCCTGGAAAGTAACTGAGTACATTTACTCAGGTACTGTACAGGTACAAATTCAAGGAGCTTTACTTGACTATCTCCATTTTATGCAGCTTTATACTTCTACTCCACTACATCTCAGAGGTAAATCATGTACTTTTTACTCCACTACATTAGTCTGGCAGCTTTAGTTACTAGTTACTTTTCAGATTACATTTCTGTCCAGTGAAAACCACGTATCTCCAGATGTGTTAATGTTGAATGTGTGTGACAAACTGACAGTGTTGTAAAAAGTACCCAAACGTCACACTCGAGTAAAAGTAAAGTATCTGATGTTAAATGTACTTGAGTATCAAAAATACAAGTAAAAGAAAATTACACATAAATGTACATGTATGTTTACAATGCATGCTATGGGTCGACCGATGATCAGAGCTGATATTCAACCTTTTTCTGTAATAAATAAATAAGATAAACTGCTTCATACGAGGCTGCACAGTGTTTATGTCGAACCTGACTGAGACGAGTGCATGAACCAGAGTATTAAACACATACACACACAGGCACATGTGGTGGAAGACAATAAGACTTGAAGACAATAATTCAAATACAAGCTCTTAATGGTACAGTACTGCAGGGGGAGCTGCTCACTTTACCCATCAGCTCATAACAGCTGATTACTCATAAAGAGGTGATGGTTATGATGATGGTGAGGTGAGGATGATGAGAGCTTTTGATAATGGCTTCATCCTCACAATAAGTGAGAAGGGAGAGAAGCAAAGTTAAAGTTTATAGAAGAAAATGTGTTTGCACAGTTTGACCTTTAATTAGCTTTATTCATTTTTCTACCTCATAATGTGATTCAGTTTGTTTTGCTATTCATTCTGTCTTCTATATTAAGCCTGTGCCTTTACACTTATAAACTACACAAATAAAGTTACATTAATCATTATGTGTCCTCCTGTCACGTCTCCGCCCAGATGTTTCAAACTCCTCTTCTCCTGCCACGTTTTTGCTCCTTTCCAAAGACGAGGACGAGACTGGGAAGCTGTGCTGCAACCTGATTGGTCCAAACTCACCAGAGCCCGCCTCTAGCCCCGCCCGTGAGCCGGTTCCGCGGCTCTGATTGGCGGAATGTAAGGTCAGTCACGGTTACTATGGACTTTGGCTTTGCTGGTATCCAAGTGAGGACGTGATTTCTCGGTGAAGTCGTCGCTTCATCAATGAGAGCAGAAAACACAGAGCAGCGTCCACTTTGTCCGCGTTTCTGACAGATTTACAGCTCAGCCAGCTTGTTGCTTCTCAGCTGCTTCACTTGAACATCTTCATCGGAGAAGTTACGAAGCGATGGTCCAGAGAAAGACCCCCAAAACCCACTCAAAAAAAGGTCAGTAAGTTGCCCTTTTTCTTCGCTGGATCCTCCGACCCTGGACGCGCCTCTGTACATATTTCCATGTCATATTCAGCTATTTGAAGCAGTTTTCCGGGCGGTTAAACCCGAATATGTTTTAGCTTGTGGTCGGTTAAGATGCGTTTGTTCAATGCGGCTGACATAGCGACACAGTATGCGGCACAAACTACAGCTTTCACCGCTGGACCGCCGCTGGTTCCCACGGTCTTCTGCTGGCGTGAAGTGCGTCCTGCTGGGCGTCCAGAAGCAGCGTTAACCCGCAGTGAGGCTTAAGATTTTGATCAAAGTACAGATATTTTGAGTATGTTATCCACGCCGAATTGAGCAGTGGATGCTATACGTTTACGTCAATGTTTTTTTTTCGTGATTTCTCAGGCGTTTGCTCTTCCACTGAGCAAAAACACATTTAATTGGCGGATTTTTGAATAGAGTCTGGTTTGACGTTCTCGCGATACAAGAAAACTGGGCCATTTTAGCCGTGTTTTGCTAGCTGTCAAAATCCCCTGAATGCAGAGGACTGACTCTGTCTAATTTCACTGAGATTAAATAAAAATGATGCTCTGTGTGGATGCTAGCACTTAGCATGGAGCCTGCCCTGCTAATGACGCGAAGCTAACCCAGCTAACTCAGTGATCATTGCTATCAGGAGCTAACAAGCTATTAACTTTCACCAGGCAGCATCATGGTGGATGGTGATGGAGTCCACAGCTGCCTCAGATAAACCCGCTGTACTCAGCTCACTGACACGTTTATGAGCCTGACACAAACCTCTCAGGTTATTCTACAATCATAACACATCTGCATCCTGATTATTAAGGTAGAAAACACGTTTGTGGTGTTGTGTCTAAGGCAGTGTTGAGTTCAATGACCCTTTTCCATATTTGTTGACATTACAGTCATTCCTGTGGTTGTCACAGTTGTGTTGTGATATCTGAATAACATCCTAATTAAAGGAGCAGTCTGTAGTCTTGGGAAATACATTTTAATCAGAAGAGAAAGATTCATAGGCTGATTTTTTTTTTTGCTGCCTGAACAAACTAAATAATCAAACTCTTTGTTTTCACGATGAATAAACTGAATAAACAAACTGACCTTAAAGGACAACACAGTTTATACTGTTTTACTTTGCTCTGGGACCATATTTTCCTCTGACAACCTCATTAATATTGTAAATATTAAGTGTAGAGAAGTGTAGAGGGAATCTATAACCATAACTGTAAAAAAGCCTTCAAAACAAACAGTTTTATTTAATGAATAAGGAAAAGACAACTGGGTGAACTGAACTGACAAAACACCCACAAGGCCTCTCATCTGTGCTGTATTATTTACACAATATAACATTATATCAATATTTCATTTCTTTAATATGACGGTTATCGTCAATATCAGTATAACGCGACATCTCGGAAACTCATTTAAGTTTTCTGATGCAAAACGAGAGACGTTTTTCGCTGTCTCAGTTGTTTTTGCTGTTGGTGTGTCTTTACCCAATGATCAGTACGAGAGGATCAATAGTTGACATTACCTTTCTGTTTACCGCTTTATTACTTTACTCGTGCATCTTCTCAAACTTCTCAGTGCCTTTTGTTCCCGGCTGTATTAATCAAAGTGCTAATAATGGATGTGCCAGTCATCCAGAAATAAGTTAACATGAGTGCTTCGTGTTCACGTCAGCATTGTGTGTGTAAAGTGGGAAACTTGCACTCGCCTCTGCTCTGACCACCATCAGTGAGTATGGGAATGCAAATTAGAGCAGAGCCAGGTACTGAAATCATGGTTATATTGGTTTAAATGATTTTATGTAGGGCTGGTCAATATATCCATACTATATCGTCTCAGATTTTGGATATCAGTATATGACATAAGTCTTGTTGTGTCCTGGTTTTAAAGGCTGCGTTACAGTAAAGTGATGTTGATACAAAGTCTCAGGCAAATTATTTCCAACAGATCTTCACCTGGTGATTCACCAGCGTTCAACTTCAACCCTGTGAGTTATAACATCGTCTGCTGCGGGACATTAAAACTTCATGTACTGTCCCTTCAGTTATGGTGACATATCGACAGTGTACCACACACAGCAGTGTGTGTGTGTGTGTGTGTGTGTGTGTGTGTGTGTGTGTGTGTGTGTGTGTGTGTGTGTGAACAAACAAGTGTCAAGGTTATTCTGTGGGGTATTCTGTCCTCTCTGGCATCTCACACACACACACTCACACTCACACACACTCACACACACTCACACACACTCACACACACACACACACACTCACACACAGTGTCCCTGGGTTTGTCAGCTCTAATAATAGTGGGGATCAGGTTCTGGATGACCAGCAGACTGTAGCACTGCTGGGAGGAAGAGGAGGAGGAGGAGGAGCTCTTTCTTTCTCCTGCCTCGCTCGCTCCGTCACTTTCAGTCATTCTCTCCGTGCATTGCTTTCCATTGATCTGTTGGCTGTTTGGATGATCGCTAATTTGGATTATTTGTTCTTCCGGATTGTTTTTATCGCCTTTCATCACCTCATTGATTTCCCGTGTACTTTCTAAACTGCTCTTTTCTTTAAGTGCTTTGTCTTTCTGAAAAGTTTTTGTAGATACATTGGTAATTTCTCTTTCTTTACTTGAACATCGAAGGCCCATCACTTCATATTCTGAGATATTTTATTTATTCTGATGGTGGTTTAGCGTTCAGCCCACTGTGTTTATCTGGTCAGGAGGGTTTGTCTGCACTGGTCCCTGTCCGGCCTGGTTCTGGTCTGGCTTCGTCCTGTTTTTTTGCCTCGGCTGAGACCTGAGACGGTCAATGCAGCGCTACCGGCAGTATGGCTCCTCCTACTCCTCCTCGCCCTCCTCAGTTCCTGTAGAGGAGGTCCACGCCGAGACGGAGGAGGAGGAGGAGGAGGTGTACACTGAAGAGGAGGTGTATGAGGAGGAGGCGGAGCCGCTGATACAGGAAGAGATGGAGCCCGTGGTCCAGGAGACAGGTAGGATCAGAGTGTGAATAGACCTGGTTTGGTCTGGGCTTGGTTCTTATCTGGCCTGGTTTGGTTTGGTTAGGAGGCGTCAATGAGGAGGAGGTCCCGCAGACGAAGGGGGAAGTGCAGCCTGTCGTAGAGGAGCCAGGTAGGAAAGGTTTATGAGCTTGTTTTGGCATGGATTGGTTTGGTTTGGCATGGTAGGTTATGAGGAGTAGAGCTCAATGATTCATTGGTGGACACATGTCAAAACAGATCTAATTAGGTTTAGTTTGTTTTGCAGCTCAGTCAGTTTGGTTCTTTGTGGGTTTATTGGTTTGGTTTGACCTTGCATGGTGAGCAGCATGCTTTCAATACAAACTCAACACCTACAGCAATTTCTTTCACAGTAAAAGCCCCCCAGCAACAGAGCTGTGTTGGGCTTTTATTCAGGCCAACAGTTTGTGCCGTGTTGGAGGTCAGAATTTCCTTGTTGAAACTTCCAGCTTCCGACCTCAAAGCGTTCCAGATGCAAGACGCCAGAAGTGAAGATAAAACTTGGTCGACTGTAAAATAATGACATCCCCTTCCCATGATGCCATTGTTGTGTAACATCAGACGACTACTCCCTCGTGAAGTCATGGTAAAAAAATGTTGTAGTAGGAGGTTGGAAATGTTCTAGTTCTGAGTTGCAACAGTCTGGACCTCATCATGTATCCCCCTGGTTTTCTTGCAAGACCTTCACTACTCCACCTCCAACTGGAAGCTTCGTTGGTTGCATTCTCTACACTTTACTCCGACTGGTAACCTATAGTGTAGCTGTGGTTGATGTGATGGTATATGGGCTGTAGTTTCCCTGGTAAACACTCCAACTTCTTCAGCCTCCCTCCTGGTCTTCTGATGCTCCCCTCAGGGTCACTACTATTCATGAGCTGCTTGGGTGTAAATATCCATATATATCCCCTTGGGAGTCGTAGTCGTTCTTCTTTTTGGGCTCATGTCCACAAGCTTTTCACTTTCCATCAAAGAACCAGATATTTTCCCACCCAGTGGTCCATTTTCTGCACTGATGATTCAACCAGGAGGGTTCTCTGTCCATCCAAGACTTGAAGAGCTCAGCATTATGTATGAGAAAGTAAATAGGACCTTTACCTCTGATACCATCTGAATACTTCTAAAATAGCTCCTCACACTGTGTAACTCCACCTCTTCTGTTAACACATGTTGTGTAACAGCCATCTGAACCCATGAAAATGTCTTTGGGACACTTGTCGCATCGCCGCTGTCCATTCAGTCACAGTGAGGAAACCGCTCCCATTGCTTCAGTGCACTTTTGTACCAAACTAAGAGTCTGATAAAACACCAGGCTATTCCTGGTTTCTATCTCGAGCACTAATTAGATGTGATTGTGATATAAAAGCAGACATCTGTTGTCATTAGCTACAGTCGTTTCAGCTGCAGTGATGGAGGACAAACAGCTGTTGTCAAATCTCTCTCTCTCCCTCTCTCTCTCTCTCTCTCTCTCTCACTCTCTCGCTCTCTCTCTCGCTCTCTCTCTCTCTCTGTCTCTCTCTCTCTCTCTCTCTCTCTCTCTCTCTCTCTCCGTCAGGGTCATGTTGACTCTGTGTCTCTCACTCTATTCCTGGGTCGATCTGCCCAGTGTCTGTCTCCTGCCAGGATCTGGTTATGTGCTTTCATGTTGGTTTGCATTATTTAACATTTTATCTAATTATTTTCTTAATGCTTTCGATGACATGTCTATCGCTTATACATATTGCTATTCTTTTATCTCCCAGGCCTAAAGAAGGGGAAATAAATATACTGTTATCAGTTATAATGATAACAGTATATATAAAAAAGTATATTATAATGTTTTTTTTTTGCTTGAACAAACGTTTTATTATAATTCCACAAAACACTTTGTTGTGACAGATACAAAAATGCATTTAAACTTAAAATATATGTAGTTTTAATAACACTAATTTGAATTCTTCAGTGTGTATACAGTATATCATCATAACACACTTCGGTAGTTCTTGTTTTTTGCATTAAAGTCTCTGAGTTTTATGTTGTGTAAGTTACTTGCGGCCTTCTGTCGACCTGTAAAGTGAGGACATAACCTGGTGTGTGTAACATTGACTCCTCAATCATAGTTACAGACAGCGGTTAAACCAGGTAACCATAGCAACAGTCCTCATACTGCATGCTACTGACTACAAAAAAAAAAGGTGACTTAAATGCAGTGGAGTAAGAAATATGATAAACAATTTTTAATGTGAACATTTTCATGTCCTCAGAGGGGAAGACGCCACCAGTGGAAAGCAAGAATGGAAAGAGGACAGAGAAGGGAGGAGGAGGAGGAGGAGGAGGAGGAGGAGGAGGAGGAGGAGACGCAGGAGGAGGTCCGAAGTACTCCATGTTTACCTGGTTTGTGGTCCTGGCTCTGCTGGGAGTCTGGAGCTCTGTGGCTGTGGTCTACTTCGAGATCGTGGACTACGATAGTGTCGTCGGTACGTAAGAGCAGTCTGATCATCGTGTAATGTGCAGAGATGAACTGGGTTAAGAAATCAGCTGAATCACAGATGACTGCAGCAGTTTCATCAGCGAACACATTGATTCAGCTTGTTGTGGCTTTTTTACCACCTGCACTGAGGTCAGCAGGGACTGTTCGTGCTGTTACGGCTTGTTTATAACTGCATTAAAGGATACGTTCACCCAAAAATGTAAACTCAGTCCTCATCTACTCTGGGGAAGTTTTGTAGTCCACAAAACATTTCTGGAGCTTCACAGTAAAACAGCGTTGCAGCATTCTCCCCCCCAAAAAAAGAAAAACAACATAAAATGGCTTCATACAGCTCGTCCAGCAGCGTGCACACTGTCTGAAGTGGGTGCACGAGCTCAACTGTGTGTCAAGGGTCAAATCGATTTGGGATCTCAGGACCAGAAACGTTTTGTGGACTACAAAACTCCACCTGACTAAATTAGGTTGTTGTTTGACAAACATAAATATTAATGTCTGAAACAATATGAAGAAATGAGACAAACTGAAACACGACAAGCGTGAGTGACTCTCATGCTTCAGCCGGAGCAAAAACAAACAATGTCGTGTTGTCACATTTGTTGGCCTCATTTCCATTTCTCAACTGTGACTCGATATGGTTCACACACACACACACGCACACGCAGACACACGCACACGCAGACACACACACACGCAGACACACACACGCAGACACACACACGCAGACACACACACACACGCAGACATTGCACTGAAAGTTTAAAAAAAATGTTGGTTTCACATAGGCGCCTGCTTCTATCTTCATGTGGTTATGACAGTCATACATGGCTTTCACAACCTCTTCCTCTCAGACAGACAGACATGCACGCACACACACACACACACACACACACACACAGTCACATGAGCCAGTCACATTATCTTATCTCAAGCTTCATCTCCCATTTGACCTGTGAGCTGCTGCATGTTTGACACTTTATTGATGCATCTCACACATTATATTATATTCCCAGAGTTCCCTGTTCAGGTTAAATAATGACAACAATGTTAACCTACTTGTGATGTTTAAAGTGTTTCAGTGCTGCATTATATATATATTCTAAAACCAGAGCTTGACATGGGCCGGTAACCTGAATTATATATTTTACTCTTTGCTGCGAGGGGACTTTTTCTTGCGTACCCTTCCTACAAGTAGGGGTGTCACAATTTTGACAAAAAAAATGACATGAGCTTTCAGTTTCGATCAGCAAAAATCAGAAGTAGGACTGGTGATTCTCCCAGTCTTCTTTTTCTCTCCATCACCGCCTTCTTGCGCACACTTGAAGAGGAGGAAGATGATTACCTGACTGGCACCAGAGGAAACCCCGACAGTGTCAGAGATGTTGAGCTTATCTTCTTTTACAGAGATCTTTTATGGATTTGTGAAGCAGCTGCAGTCTAAATGTAATTTTTGGTAGCTTTTAAAACACTGATGAAGTGATGAAGTGACACATCTTGCAGCCCCGTGTCTTCTCTGTCATTCTGTGTTGCTTTATACTAATTCAGTCCTCTTTCACTGCAAACAGAGGTTGAGATTCAATCTGCAATGCTATAATCTCTTGTGGCTTCTGTCTTCTTCCTCCCGTCTTCTCTTCCTCTGTTCTCTCTGTGTGTTGTCTCTGCATGCAGCCAGAGCTAAGGAGTTTCATATGAACTTTTCTGAAGTTTTACAAGGTATGGTCTCAAGATTTAAACATCCACCATCTTTTTACATTTCCATATTACACTGTGTGCTTCCATCAGAGCCATCTGTGTCATCAAACTACTCCAAGAAACATAGTGAGTTGGGTTCAAATAGGATAGATGGGGTTAAAAGAGTTAAGGTCAAAGCTAAGATGGTTCAGAAACTGGATAGAGTAAGAAAATGTACTGTAGGTTGATGAATACTTACCATTCAGGGGAAACTACAGATGTAGGTCAGTAAAGAAGAACTAAGAACCGTCTAATAAAAGCTCTTTCTGTCCGTAAATAGAACATGGTCTATGAGGTTACACTGATCAGCCAACGTTAAAATCACTGACAGGTGAAGTGAATAACATTGATTATAATGCAGTGTTCTGCTGGGAAACCTTTGGTCCTGGTATTCATGTGGGATGCCACTTGACACGCACCCCCCACCCAAACTACGTGACAAAGTACTGTATACCCCCTCTTCACAACGGCACTCCCCCGATTGCAGTGGCCTCCCTCAGCAGGACAATGCACCCTGCATCACCGCGAAAACTGATCAGCTTCATCAGCCGTCAATTTAGTCTCTAAATTCCCCAGATCCCAATCCGGTTGAGCATCAAGGGGAGATGCGGGAACAAGTCTGATCCACGTAGGACCACCTCGCAATCCACATTACTCAAAGGATCCGCCAACAATGATGAAAGACACCATGGGACAACCCCTGAGGGCTCTGCATCCATGCCTTGATGAGTCAGAACCTGATCCAATGTGGATTGGACCGACCTCCGTGGGATGTGCCGGAACAAGTCCAATCCATGGAGGTCGGTCATGGTCGGTGTACTTGGTCTCCATGGGTGGATGCATGTCAAACACCTTTGGTTCTTTGCCACATTCCTCAGGCTTCTGCCAAGCGTTCTTTACAGGGTGGCGGGTTGCGCTGTCCTGCTGGAGGGAGTGCAGTTGTCATGAGGGGCTGTACTTCTGCAACAGTGCTTAGGTGTTTGACATGCATCCACCCATGGAGACCAAGTACACCCCCTCATGGCAGCAGCACTCCTTGATGGCAGTGGCCTATCCTATTTGAACTCAAAAGTTCCATTACCAACACCCTGGTATCACACACCACAGAGGTCCTGTGTCCAAACTTCGAGGGGTCAGAACCAACTGTGATCCATAGTGGCTCCTCCATGGAATCGGACTTGTTCCGGGATGCCCAACAGATGCTCAATCGCATTGGGAATTTGGAGGCCGGGTCGAAGCATCTATCGGACGTGTCAGAGCAAGTGTGATCCATGGAGGCCCCACCTCGCACCTCCGAGCCCACAGGACCCAAAGCATCCGTAACCAACAACCTGAGCCAGGGCAAATGGCTTCCACGTTAATTCCAGGACATGAGGTTTTTGAACATTTGATTGTAACGAGATCATCAATGTTATTTACTTCACTTGTCAGTCGATCCAGTGATCTTTCCTCGGGAATACATGATACAAAATACCAATTTGTTTTATTCACATTTACTGATGTCACCAACAAAAACCTCCACATGTTCACCTGAGTTTTTTATCCGGGGCAGTTTGACAAGTGCTTCACACAGGAAAAGCGACGATGGTGGTGGTGTTAACGGCAATGAAATCGACCACAGATCTATTATAAGAAGAGACAGACAGAGCAAGAGCGCAACAGAGGTGACTTAATGGAAACTGAAACGCATTTTGTTTGGTGCTAATTTCAATGTGGTTTCTTACTAAAGCCAAAATAGGCAAACGGAAAAAAGACACTCAGCAGGCAGAGAGGTGACTGACCTGCGCAGACAACCTGAACCACACAACAGGATCTTTACCGGGGCTTGTTTGAGCTTTGAGCTTTAAAATACTCTGTTTGCACCAGCTCGAACACTATTTCATTCCTAATTCCAGTCTCTACCCGCTGGTGGAAAGTCAGCCACTCTGACATATTTCTGTTGTACCTCATGCCATTACACATTACATGCAGATCCTTCCAGACATAAACCCACTTGTAACTTATAAAAACAAATCTCATAAACTTGGATTATATGGCAACTGTAGACTGAACACTAAATGCATCAAGCTACCAACTTTAATCATACCATGCACTATAAACTTAACAACATCAAGCTCCAAAAACTTGTAATGTGATGGTTGACAAAAAACCACAGAGACTCGTATTTGGAGTGAATTTAGATTTTGAAATAAGATTTTGTGATGACAGAAAACAGAAGATGACAGACACCATGTGAAAAGTTACTGACATCAGTTCAGAAATCGTCGTCCTCCACCACATCCTTCCTCTTCCTATAGCTTCACTGTTTTAAATGAATGCTTCATGCACTTTGACATACCGCTGCTATTCATGAGCTGTGTTCCGTGTTCTTATTAATAGTTTGTACAAGAATCAGAGTTCTGCTTCCTGACACGAAATCATTTTGCTGCGAACATTTTTAGGTTTTAGTTCAGGTGTGTTCAGAGTGTCATCTCCGTTGTTTAACTCAATACAATACTACTACTAATACTACTACTACAATAAAATGTAGTAAAGTATAAATACAGACTTGGGTACAGGCCAGGTCAGATCTCAGTTTTAGGTTTTTGCACAACCGCAGTCTCTACACAGGTTGATTTAGACAAGAAACATTTCTTTGTGGTTGAGCTTTTAATCTAAAGCTCCTTACAGCTCCATGAACACATGCAGTCTGTGTTGAGTCCGGGTGCTGTGTAGGTCAGGGGTCACCGTAATATCACCATGTTTTATATTTTAGTTATTAGGTAATAAGACCCATATATGTCCTGATAATATCATTTCCAACATTAATTATGTGCCTTATTACCTTTATTATTCACAGCATATTCACCAACTGCACAGGCATATATTTAAAGACTATTTCTATTTGGACATTTACACATTTAAAATATCCATGAGCGTGTTTGTGTCGATGATGGGATGCTGTATATGTGTGTCGCTCAGCCTTCCTTTCCTCCTCTTCCTCCCCCAGGGAAGCTGACGGCCTACGACACAGACGGAGACGGAGACTTTGACGTGGAAGATGCTAAAGTTCTGCTCGGCAAGTCCACTTTAATTCTTTTGACTGTGCCTGTTTTCTCTGTGTGGTGCCTGAGAAACTGATGTGGTTTACAGTCGTGTGACAGTGCCTCAGTTTTAACATTAACCAGGTTCTCTCTCTGGTTTGAACCCTACTAAAGCAGCGAGTGAGATCAGGCAGATCTGTATGTCAGTGGGTCTTGATTGTGTGTCAACTCACAGTCATGAATTTTTCCGATCGCCTGTTTTGTTACCAGAACAATCAGCATCCTGATGATGTTGAAGTTCATAGTTCAGTTGTTGTGAGTTTGTAGGAGGTGTAAAAAAAGGACTTGGCAGCCTGTACTAACTGATAATAATGCTTCACTTTCTGTTTGGTTTTCTTCTTATAGTCCAACTGAACACAAGTTAGACAAAATAATTCAACTTAACTGTGAATTAACCCATTGAAATGTGGTTGGACTGCACAAAAATATATAGATATATATAAAGTACATGTGCGTAAAGTCATCAGGTGTGTTGTACATTAAGGGTTTTAAATTCTAGTCCAGCTCGGTATAAAGCAGAGTGATGGGGGACAGCGAGGGTCATTCAACCAGAGGGTCTTTCTGTTTTCACTCAATAACATTCTGATTGAGAAACATCACGATCACTGCAGTCATTTGGCATGGGAGTGAATGCAAACTGTAACCGCTCACATTAAAGACAAAATCCAAGCACCACAGTAGCTCAGTTGGTACAGAGGCATCGACCTCGATGCAGCGGCCCAGGGTTCGATTCCGAGCTGTGGCCCTTTGCTGTGTGTCATCCTCCCTCTCTTTCGTCCTGTTTCCTGTCATCTCTCTAAGCTATCCTATAAATCAAGCCATGAAAAGGCCAAAAAAAGACAAAATCCGGATGTTAGTGGGTGTTTTGGGGTATTATTGATGGTCACATGTTGCTTGCCGCCATCAGTGTGCACAGTTTGTAATGGAGGAGGCCTATTCCAGCTACCTGCCAGTGGCAGCTTTTATATTCACCTATTTTTACTCACATTTAACAATTTTGGGTGCAAATTTTGGGCCAAAGAGTTCCTCTACTGTGTTTAACGCTACTCCATGTGTTATTTCAGCCATTACAATACAGATACATCTTTGAAATATTGTTTCTCTCAGGACTAGATTATAAAAACTTACCAACATCAGGAAATACATAAAAAACGGCAAGAAAAAATCCCGTAAAGACAAACTGAGCAAACTGAACTTTTTATAAACAGTGCAAGAAACAAACTGTGAAAGCTGGTGAATGGTTATCTCGAGTTCTTGAAAGAACCGCAGGCTGCTTTTTGTTTTGTTTTTTCCTGTTCATCTTGTCTAGATTAACCGATGTCTACATACCAACGTGAACTGAGTCATGTTTTTGATTTGTTATCTGTGCCTGATGGGTTCATCAGTGGATTCACGTCAGCCTTTGGATATCAGACCTGTAGTCAACCAGGAATTCATTCCAACCTGTATCATCCTGTAAATGAGGAGCTGATAAAAGCCCGTCTCCTTAAGTTAAGACCCTGAAGAACTGGGCAGAGAAATAGAGCAAAGATGGCCACCTCAGCAGACAGGAAGTCAGAGGTTGCCTGACGAGACTGAGACAGGAAGTTATTTGTTGTTTATGGTCTAAATGCGACTTCTTTAACTCACTATCTCTCTCTTTCCCACATCATCATCCTTTATTTTTGCCCTATTTTTGTTACGGTTGATCTCCGTTCCTTTGTACCATCCTCCCTCCTTCCTGCCTTGCATCCTTCTTTCTTACCCTCTATCTCTTATTATTTCCTCTCTCCTTCTCATTAAAAAATCCTCCTCCTCCTTCTTGTCCCATAATTCACTTCCTTTTGGACTCTCCCTCTTTTGCTTCACCCTCGTTTCTACCTTCCACTTTTTCATCTGCACCTCTGCTCCCATCCCGCCTTCCCTCCTTTTCTCTCTCGTCAGGCTTGTCCAAAGATGGCGGTGGTAGTGCGAATGCCGAGTCGCTTGAGGAGGTTCTTAATATTTTAGCTGAGGAGGGCTCTGATTGGATCTATGGCTTCTTCACCTTCCTTTATGACGTAGTGTCCTCGCCTGTAGAGCGGGTCGAGGACGAGGAGGAGGGGAAGGAGGCGGCAGCTGAGATGCAGGAGGAGGGTGGCACGACCTCCTCTGATGACGGGGGGGTCGAAGGGGTCATACTGGACCTCCAGAACCAATAGGAGGACAGGAAGCAGAGCCACAGCCCGTAACAAGGCTCCCTGGTCCCACTGCCGACCACTGAGGACCAGACTGGGATGTAGCCCAGTCCAGCTGGAGGAGGATGGGAGTGTGTGTGTTGTGGTGCAGAGGACCTGATGGAGGACGGTCTGGTTTCCACTGCTGGGCCAAACTGGGCAGACTGGTCGTAGAGTCCTTGAAAAGAAACTGGAAATATCAGCCTGTACTGGCTTATGACATACTGTGTGTTAGTATTTTTTGGGGCTTCACAATAAGGTAAAACAAAGTCAAATTGGGATTATTTTGACAGATAGTATGATTGTAATATGATTCACAGTTATTGGGAATGAACATTTTTGCACCACATTTTTCATTTTCACAGAAAAAATCACGATGATGCCACATTTGTTGAGTCTTTACTAGGAAATATACAATTAAAGATTTTACCACAGATTTACTCACAATAGGTTGATCACAGGGAATTTTCATTATCGGGATAATCGTGAATCAGAATAATTGTTAATGTCCTCACATGAAAGACTTGAGAAGTCCGGCCCGCTGATGTGCAGACGTGTTGTGTCCTGATTTGTTTTGACTTGCCTGAGCCTGTCGCTATGACTGAAGGCATCGCTTCCCCATCACCTCCCCCACAAAAACAACTTAAATTGGATGCGTGTAAATTAAGAGTAGACCGATGATCAGTACTGGTGAATCTTCTGTCAGATTTTTTTTTTCAGTCTCCTTGATTTCTAATAATTGGCCCTGAAAAAGTCATATGGGTCGACCCGTAGTGTAAATACTACAGAGAGAACGAGATGAGGTTACCGTTGTTTATAAAACGTGGGGTTAAAACGATTCAAGTATGTTTTAATGCAATTTTAAGAGTTTCAAGAATATTTTAAAGATAATCGGGACAATATTGTGAATCACAGTCATGTTGGACAGCGTAATCGTGACATTGTCCCATGTACCAAATGATTTGTTTTCTTATTTCTGTGGTGTCACAATTCGATTCAATTTTCAATTTAAATAAATGTGTCACCACCGACGGCTCTGCTACTGTTAGACTTAGACTTAATGCCCTGACATCTGTCTTATGCCTACTTAAATTAATTTCATGACATGAAATATAAAGAAATAACCTTCCTGAACAATAACAAATTGACCATTTCCAAATTATCCATCCGTTTTTAGATTTCACTCCTCCTTTAGTTTGTATTAATTTCTGTAAAAATCTACTGGAAATACATCAGATCACAGCGAACATTTAGTCACCTTTGCTAAACGTATTTTTACGTATAAATAAAAAGTTTTCAGTTACTTCAGTGAATGGAAAGGTAATATATCCATATTATATTTCTATCATCACATGAGACTATTTGATTATAGTTATATGGTGATATATTTCGTCTTCTTCTGGTTTTAAAGGCTGCGATACAGTAAAGTGATGTCATACTGCTCTGCTTGTTCTAATACTTCTTTACCCATTTAGTCATTATATCAACATTACTGATGATTATTGATCAGAAATCTCATTGTGTTCATATTTTGTTAAAGGTCATCTCTACAATATTGTCACAATATCGATATCGAGGTATTTGGTCAAAAATATTGTGATATTTTATTTAGTAACACTTTTTAAGACCCATCATTAATATATGGTAAGATTATCATTAATTAAACTTTAGTTTTCACTGTAAACAAATAATAAAATGCTTTATAAACCATTTATGAAGCAATGGTTCATTGTTACGTTGCAGCTGATATCTATAATTCCTTGTAAATGGTAAATAAATACTGTGAAGGGTGGCCTTTATAAATGTCTGCCACCCAGTCTTAGCATTTACTTACTGTAAAAATATTTATTTTATTTATTTATATCATTTAAAATGCAGAAACACTGGGATGAGTATGGTGTGTGAGGTGATGTAGCCTGAAAGTATTGCAGTGTCATTTTAAGGCCATATTGCTCAGTGTTACTCAAGTGTGCACTTTCATCACAAAATACACAAGATATAAACTGTAATCTGTCACAAAATAAAACACACCAGAGCAGTAAAATCAGTCATTAGCTGCCCTTTTCTCAAACTAGATAAATGACATAATAACATGCTGCTGTGGTCTCAGACTGAACGCAGCACGTTTTATCACCTGTCAGGCTCCACACGGCCTCAGAGTCTGTCAGCTGATGTTGGACGCTCTGTTGTGTTGGTGTCTTGGTCTTATTTATGTGTTTTAGGCTACAGTTAATACTGAAGTTCACAATAATATTCTCATACTGTGTAATGAAATTCACCCTGATGCTTAACAGTAATGTAATCCTGTAAGTGAAAGGTTGAACAGTTGGTTGTAAGGTCACCAGAAGCTGCTTACAAAACCGTTCACAGTTGTGTTTATTATATTCTGCTCAAGTTAACAGACAGATGAATGAATGAGGTCTGTCAGTCTGTCGGAGTCGGCCGCGATGCATTCAAGGTGTTTCCTGAAGAAACATGGAAAAAAACATGAATCTTCATACAGTTGTACAGTTTGGGGCTCTGAACATTTCAGATATGGAGCCATCACAAAAAAGCATTGTGGTAACCATGGCGGCCATTTTACTTTCCACCATAACTGAACCGTTGAGATGAATCGTTCACCTTTTCATACAAACATGACGTCTGGTAAAGTTTGGGACCCTGAACATTTTCAGATATGGAGCCATCACAACAAACCTTGTGGCGGCCATGGCGGCCATTTTACGTCCCTTTTTGATGCCAAATACATAATCCAGTTATGGTGGAAAGTAAAATGGCCGCCATGGCAGCCAAGAGGCTTGTTGTGATGGCTCCATATCTGAAAATGTTCAGGGTTCAGGGAGTTTCATGCTTTAATGAAGCAATTTTTTTCACACATCACTGTAGCATTGTTGTCTTCTCTCCTGTCCAACCATATTCTCATTTTGTCCAAAATATCACAAAGTATCACTGAACAGGCATTTTGACGAGTCTTTCCAGCACAATGGCTCCCATGCATGGCTGAAATAGACTGGAGCCATTGTTGGAGTCACAAGTCAAAATGTCTGCTGTGTGACAGGTCTACACTCATCCTCTGTTTGTCACTAACATGAGTAACAGATAACTCTGCTCGTGACAGAATAAACTGAGTGTCAGTGAAGTCAGTGAGTCATATAAAACTGGATTTAAAATGGATGCATTTCATGTCTGAAGGCAGCTGACGACCTTCCACAGTTAAATAACAGATTTGCGTGACACATGAAGCCGGTAGTTTTCATTAACTTGCTCTGCTGTCTGTTTGTTCAGATGAAAAGAAGTTAAAAGGTCCTGCTCTCAGGAGAGACAGGCTGAGAAAAGGTACTGTGCAAAAAGTTTTTTTATGTGTGGACATTTCATCTACTGATGCTCTGCTAAGAACTCCTGATCTGTCTGTTTCTAAATCTTATAGAGGACAAGAAAGAGGTGAAGAAGAAGGGTAAAAGTAAAGGTACTGCCTCATGCTCCTGTGGTACTGCATGTTTGATCCTGAGTAACTGAATGAATCTGAAAGCATGTGTGACACTGCAGGGTTTCAGTGAGAGACAGTCGACACGTGTGAACATCAAAGTCAGTTCAGTTTCTAAAATTGCATGTTAGGGCTCAGACACACAGACTTTAACGACACTAGCGGCGTCAAAGGACAACTGTACAAACAGTCTCCTGGATGACAGTCCTGTGATTCCTTACCCAGCCATCCATCTCCGTCATCCTCCCTGTGTGGGCTTTGTTGCTCTTTATGCTACTCGCCTGACTACCTCCTTTGCTTCGACAGGCTCAAGGAGCCTTCCCTTTCTTCTTAAGTATCTCTTCTCATGCACTGATTTGCTTAGCTGAACATCCAATCAGGGTGACTTCTCTTCCCAGTTCAAAGGGAGTTCGTCAATAAAGATAACATTAACATGTTTAATGTAAGTAAACATTTCTTTCACAGGTCTTTTTGAAAGAACACAGACAACATACTCTGGATAATATTGGCTTGATCATCTTGTGCTGTATGTTATTTAGATTAAGTGGCTGCTTAGCTGGACACAAGTGGAGTCTTCAGTTGGCTGCAGAGTGAAAATGGAGAGCAGTGATACTTAGGTTCATATTGTAGACAGTTCAGTGTCTCCAGTGGCTTGTCGGGCGGTTGAGCCACCTGTGTGATGAATCAACAAACACTTCCCTTTGGGTTTAATTTCTTCCTCTTCTGTGAGGAAGTAAAGTCAGTTCCATCTGTTTTTATTACGCTGCAGGGTCAAGTCAGGCAGACGGAGGCAATTAGATGTATCAGTAGAGACTTTTCAATGATATTCTATCCTTTTAATCTCTCTGCTTGTAGTAGACATGTCAACAAGCAAGTCTGCTTGGATCAGCTTTACCATATTTTTGCATGAAATTTGTAAGATATTAGTCCAAACATTTAATTAACCAAAGCTTTACCTGATCACAGTAAACCTTGCCATTGAGATATGACAATACAAACGCCTCGATTGAACATATAAAATGAAGTCTGTAGACGGTCGTGTTCCAGGTACATCTCACTCAGCTGAAGAAGAAGAAGAAGTAATCATTAGGATTGTTGACGCAGTCTCTTTTATACGCTTCATTGACATAAATAAGATGAAGACATGAGGCTCCTCAAGAGTCAAGCCAACACATCACAGTCACCCCCTGGTGGCTGGCTGCAGTATAGGTCATACATCTGGTCGCCTCCAGGTCTATAAATTCAAAGTACACATGATAAATGACTTCTGTTTTCAAGTGTTATCACCTTTTTGTGTGGAGTGTGTTGTGGTAGCAGTGTGCGTCGCCTGGTGTGATGGTTTGACCTTTGTTTTCTGCACATTGAGCTTCAGTATCAAACAGTTTCATGTGTGTCATCCTAGAAGACAAGACGTTAGAGGCCACAGATCAAGAGATAAAACTCCCAGAAGGTAGAGTTGTGTGTCTGTTTGTGTGTGACTTACTGTGTGTGAGTTAGTTTGTACCACAGATGAATCCTTTGTTGTATCTGACTGAAGAAAATAGGTAACGTGAGCTCACCGCGTGAATAAACGCTGTTATATTTGATATCCAGCTCGAGCTCTTTGTTACGACCGAGCTGTTTGTTGAACGCTGTGTGGAGATGAATCTGAGCTGACGGGCTGTTTGTTCTCCTCTGTGGTAGACGACACAGCAGGAGAGACTGCTGCTAGAACCAACACAACCAGAGGTACCAGAACCTGCCGCCTGCACGTCTGAAAAAGACTTTTCTTTGGGTCTGACTTGGTGTTTTCAGGCATGGCTTTGGTCTAATATCTTAAACTGATGTGTCTAAAATGATCTAATCGTTTTTTCACAAATTTTAAAAAACTGTCTTTCCATTATTGGATTTAACCCTTCCACATTTTTTATTTCTTATTTTATATTGCTGAATGAGTCAAAAACAAGGATCTCTTGTTATTTTCACAGATATGTATTATATAATATATATATCGCATCTAGATTTGATCATTAGTTTAATGTCCTGACATCATCATTTACATGTTCAAACTCTTCTTTCAAAAGCAAGGGGTATTTTACAGCAACAGCTTGTGCGCTAATGCCTTTAGCTTAGCAGCTACAGTGAAGGTTCTGGATTAAAAAGGATAATAAGTTTGGGATCTCGGGACTTCTGAAAGACTTAAAGTACGCTGGATGAGCTGTATGGAGCCATTTGGTGTTTTTTTGGTTGTTTTTTCCGTTTTAAAACAAGCCTCCAGCTACTTCAGTTGTTTAGGAGAAAACAAAACTTCACCCGACTTTCTATCAACATGGAGGGAGGAGATAATGGCTGGATTTACATTTTTGGGCGAGCTTATCATTTAAATGTGAACACTTTCTGGTTTCTGTTTTCCTTTATGACAGTAGACTGAACCTCTTTTATCATTTGAACATTATTCACAAATGCAACTTTATTAACATTTAGTTTTTCATGGAAAAACTACTTTGCTCGTTGGTGTGCTGTCACGAATATGTACTACCATGTACCGGCTGATGATGTCATGCCCCCCTGACTGTGATGTCACATCCATATTTCTAACACTTCCATGTTTGCGGTGTGTTATCACGTTAACGAGTGAGTGTCGATGACCGTTGTTTTCGCTTCATGTGAATGATCCCACGATCACCACCTTCAATCCAAACCTCAGACCATCCTGTCCGAGGCGTCACGCTGCGCTCCGCTCTGAAGGAGGAGCTGAGGACGATCCACAGGAAGATGGAGGCCAAGAGGATCGCTCGCATCGCTCTGGCCGAGATCAGGGCCTTCCTCGCCGAAGAGGAGGAGGAGAGGGAGGCGGCCTGGGTGCTGAAGGTGAAGACGCTGGAGGCTGCCCAGGAGCAACTAAGGGAGGAGAAGGAGAAGGAGAGGATGGCGAAGGAGAAGGCGGAGAAGGAGAGGATAGAGAAGGAGAAGGCGGAAAAGGAGAAGATGGAAAAAGAGAAGGCGGAGAAGGAGAGGATAGAGAAGGAGAAGATGGAGAAGGACAGGGTAGAGAAGGAGAAGATGGAGAAGGAGAAGGCAGAGAAGGAGAGGATAGAGAAGGAGAAGATGGAGAAGGAGAAGGCAGAGAAGGAGAGGATGGAGGAGGAGAAGGCGGAGAAGGAGAGGATGGAGAAGTTGGCTCGAGAGAGGGCAGAAAAAGAAAGACAAGAGATGGAGAGATTGGCCAAAGAAAAGGCAGCCAATGAAGAAAGGGAGCGACTGGAGCGAGAGAGGGTGGAGAAGGAAAAGATGGAGAGAGAGCGCCTGGCCAGGGAAAAGGCAGAGAGGGAACAACGGGAGAAAGAAAGACTGGAAAGAGAGAGGGCTGAGAAGGAGAGGATAGAGAGGGAACGCATCGCAAAAGAAAGAGAAAGAATAGCCAGAGAGAAGGCAGAGAAGGAGAGGCTTGAGAAAGAAAGGATCGCCAAAGAGAAAGCGGAAAAAGAAAGGCTGGAGAGGGAACGCATCGCTAAGGAAAGAGAGCGAATAGCCAGAGAGAAGGAGCGACAGGAAAAAGAACGACTGGCCAAAGAAAGAGCAGAAAAAGAAAGGCTGGAGAGGGAGCGCATCGCCAAGGAAAGAGAAAGACTTGAGAGAGAAAGAATCGCAAGGGAGAAGGAGAAGATGGAGCGAGAGAGGGCTGAAAAAGAACGACTGGCCAAAGAAAGAGCAGAAAAAGAAAGGCTGGAGAAAGAACGTATCGCCAAGGAAAGAGAAAGAATCGCCAGAGAGAAGGAGAGAGCAGAAAAGGAAAGACTGGAGAAAGAAAGAGTAGCCAGAGAGAAGGAAAGGATGGAGAGGGAACGCATCGCCAGGGAACGGGCAAGACTTGCTCAGGAGAAGGAGAGACAAGAGAAAGCAGCTAAAGAGAAAGCAGAGCAAGAAAGGTTGGAGAAGGAAAGAGCAGCGAGACAGGAGAGAGAACGAATGGCGAAGGAGAGAGAGAGAATGGAGCAGGTGAGAGCAGAGAAGGAGAGGCTGGAGAGAGCGAAAGCTGCGAGGGAAAAGTTTGAGCGCGAACGAGCCGAGAAGGAGAAAGCAGCCCGCGAGAAGGAGCTGATGGAGAGGCAGAGGCTCGCCAGAGACAAGGCTCTTCGGGATAAGATGGAGGCGGAGAGGCAACGCACCGCTGTGAAGGTGGACGTGAAGAAACAAGAGGGTCTGGAGAGGAAAGCAAACGCCTCGCAGCCGAAAGCTCCGGCAGCAGAGGAGAGAAGGGTGTCAGCGGTCAGGAGAGAGGAGAAGATGGCTGAGGGCGGAAAGAAGAAGTGACACTGAGGCACAAAGTTTCTGTCTCGTTAATGGTGCTAGAACTCTGAACTCTTCAATAAAATACTCTCAATCCTTTAACACCAGGTGACATCGTGATGTGAGACTATATATGGAGTGATGTTGATGGGTTTACCATGTAGGAAGTCTCCAGGACCCACAGGTGGTCATTTCAGTGGGTCCCATGGAAATTGAGTGGGTGTCCGTTAGCCTGGGCTAAAAGTTTCATATCAGCCAATATCAATAATTATTTTAATGGCCTTTCCTATTTTTTATCATTTTTAAAGACCAGGTCAAAGAAAAAGGTCAAATTCAACATGTTTATTTTGAAATCAACCACTTTATCAGGGCACACAGGTTATAATTACATTAACACAACAAAGAAAAACACACTTAAATAAAAATACTGCTACAGGAAAACTGACCTACTCTTCTTAATTCAGTTCTTCTTTAATTCTTAAGTTTTCTTCCCGTCAGCACTCATTTTCTCACTCTGCTGTTAATGGGTTGTGCTTGTTTTTCTCGTGGTTTGTGAGTTGTAGTTGCCCCGGTGGTCACATCGACCACTTTGGCTGTCGCAGCTGCAGTGTCTCTGGGCTCGTAGGTAGAGCAAACAGGCCGGGTGGTGGAGCAGCGGCGGACAGAACCAGCCCGTCCACTCCACCTGACAAACCCAGAGACACTCGGGCACAGAGAGGAGCAGCAGAAGGAGAGAGGCTGAAGAGGTCGCTGTGTTTACCAGGGCAACAACAGCTCATAAACTGCTGGATCAGACCACAAGAAAAGACTTTACCAGAGCTACTGTGTGAGAAATGTTTTCAGATCACAGATGACTTAGAAAGACATTAAACGCGAGTCCGAGCCTACAGATGAAACATCCTCGTGTAGGCTGATATAGAAGTTTAGTGCTCTGAACTGAACAAAATAAAGTGCCTTCCCTGGATGCATTCATAGTAATTTTACGGCATCCTTTCAGATTTGAATACGTCAGAGACGCAGTGTGCATACCAATCAACATCACTGATATTGTCTCAGATTTTGGATATCATTACTGTATAGTGTCATAAGTGTTGTCTTTTCCTGGTTTTAAAGGCTTCATTACAGTGAAGAGATGTCATTTTCTGAACCTACCAGACTTGTTCTAATACTCGTCTTTACCCACTTAGTCTTTATATCCACATCACTGATGATTATCATAAATCACATTGTGTTAATATTTTGTAGATGTGCCAATAGTCATCCCTATGATGTTGTCACCATATCGATATCGAGGTATTTGGTCATTAATATAGTGATATTCGATGTCACAGATTCAGGTTCCAGTGTGTTTGAATTCTGACTTTACTTAAAACCTCTTCAGTGTTGAAAAGGACGAAGGAACTGAAAGATTCAGTTTTTTGTTGCATTGTGATTTCATGTTGTTTTTTCTTTCTCATTTCTATGAGACTGTCTTTAATTCAGATTGTAGTTTTGTTGCTGCCCCACTGCGCAGGAATGTTTGGTGCCCATCTGGCTCTGATCTTTGCCTGATGAGTTCATCTTATTAAGTTAGTTTCTTCTGAGCGTTGGTTAAACATTAGTCATTTAATGCATCTTGCTAGGAGAAAGCTGGGTTAATGGATAAGTTCAGGGGCGATAGCAGCTACAACTGGTGCTGCAACTAACTGTTATTGTCATTATTGATTAATTCGTCTTGATGAATGGATTAGTTGTTTGGTCTATTAAACGTTAGAAAATGGTGAAAAATCTGTCAAAATCCATCAGTGTTTCATCCTCAAATGTCTTGTTTTGTCCACAACCCAAAAATATTCAGTTCACTGTCACAGAGGAGGAAAGAAACCACAAAATATTCATATTTAAGAATCTGAAATCAGAGAATTTAGACTTTTTGGGGTTTTCCATCCATCCATCCATCCATCCCATCCATCCATCCATCCATCCATCCATCCATCCATCCATCCATCCATCCATCCATCCATCCATCCATCCATCCATCCATCCATCCCATTCTCATGAAAATTTCTTCAAATTTGACACCAATCAATTTATCGTGAGTTAAAACTTCTCGTCAGCTTCCTGGTAACATGTATGTGCAGTGGAGGTGTGTAGTACATTTTGTCAGCTTCTTTGAGTGCAGGACAGAAACTAAAATGTTGGATATTTTAGTTTAATAGTAACAATTTCAAAGATAGACGTCAATTTCTTTTTTGCTTTGTGTGCTTTCGTGACTTGAGCTCAGGGCTTCAGTCTTGCTCTACAAATTTTTTCCTTCAACATGTGAGAAAATCTCTGATAAATAAATCTTGGTTTTCAAATCGAGCTATGCTTGTCTTCCTTCATGGTGTGTGGAGGGATGCAGCGCTACATGTAAACCCATTTTTTAAACATGTCTTGAAAGAGGTCCTGAGAATGAGTAATGAGCATCACATCCTCCTCCGTCCACTCAATGCTATCTCTCTCCCCCACCGCTTCCTCCTCTGGTCGCTCTTGTCGGCTCCTGTTTCCTTTCCAGAGAACGTTATCAGGGTTCTGACCTCCTCACTGCTGCTCGTGTCGGGTTTGTTCTCCTACATGAAATACAGTATATAATCATAATATAACATGTTTTACTCTGTGAGTTGACTGAATTAGAACACAGCTGTTTTCTTCACGGCGCTGATACACTCGACTGTAAACCGGCATCAGTTATGAATATTTTTTGCATGTTGTAATTTTCCTCCTCAAACTGTTTTTATGTGTCGTCTTCTTGATGAAATCCACAGATTGAGTTCTGGGTCAGTAGAAAATGTCCTCAGCATCGTCAGAGTTTTGATACTCAGGTTTAAGAAGACGAGAAGACATTTTAGTTGTAATGTCGAGTAAATGGAAAACAAAGAAGTTTCTTCGATTCATAAATCGTGAACGACCTCCTGCTTGGATTGTTTTAAAGCCTGAATGTGTTTCCAGAGAGAGACCTCTGATACGTGTGTGCACAGTGTGTCTGATTTCTACACCTGAACTTCTGATCACTGAACAGGGCTGAAAGAGCCGAACACACCACATGTGAGCGGTTCACCTGAGGAGAAAACAGGTGAGGACACACACACACACACACACACACACACACACACACACACACACACACAGTCACTGTAGTCCTCTGGGTCTGCTGTCTGTTGTCTCGCAGACACACGAGCTCACTCTGACCTGATACCTGAGAAAACCATCTGGTAGGTGTTTCTCCTCATTCCCACCTGTGAGTTCAGACCTGAGGGCGTGTCTGCCTCACCTGACCTCCGCTCAACGTGACTCTGATCCCACGTCTGCGTCAGACGAGACTAAAGACTGTGTTACATCCACACAAAGAGCCACGGACAAACTGAGGCTTTATATCAGCTCCGCCCTGCTTCACTTTCACACCCGGAGCTAAAATTAAAATGATGACACGTCAAGACATTTAATAACATGAAGAGTTTTTACCTTTCGAAATACTTAAGCGACTGAATGTATCACACATGTATCTTGTCTGCATGATGTCCTCCTCCGTCTCCAACGTTTTCAAAACCAAAGAAACTGCAGAAAAGTTGGTTAAAACAACGAATCAGCACACTGCAGAGCCGCAGGGGGCGGAGCCAACAGAGGCCACATCATCCGAAACATCAGCTGAGGAGACTGCATCAGGTGTGTGTGTGTGTGTGTGTGTGTGTGTGTGTGTGTGTGTGTGTGTGTGTGTGTGTGTGTGTGTGTGTGTGTGTGTGTGTGTGTGTACAGTATGTTATAATGTATGTTCAAAGACTGTTTTGTTATCCATAAATTAACTAATAAAACTCAATTAAAGCTGATAAAATACTCTTTAGTACAGAGTAATAAATCATGAAGAGATTCAGAGTTAGTTAATTGATGTCCGTTCCTCCTTTAGCATTTTAATATCAATAAAAATGTTTCTATATAGAGCCACCAAACTGCTTTATGATACAATGAGAATATTTGCAATAATTTATAATATAATGCTCGTCTGCTTTTAAACAGCAGAGATTTAGTAAAATAAAAAAGTGAATTTCTGTTGTTTCGATTTCAAACTGTCAGTTTTGTTTTCAGTTTCAGAGCCCTCACCTGTGCACGGCGATGATGAAGGTGTGTTTGTGCTTTTTCTTTGCATCTCAATTCTGAGTCGACACAGATCGTCACAGGTTTTCTCTGTAACTGATAAAACAGAAGATGCGGCTGTTTGTGAGCTGCTGTCATGTTTGAACGCTACTTTTTCCTCCTTGTGCTGTTATTATTTACTTGTTTTTTGCTTGTGTGTCTGCAACACTGTATGGCCAAAACTATGTGGACACCACTGTCCACGCGCCTATATTTTTTCATTGCCTTTTTTAAAGATGTAATTTGTGAAATATGGCCAAAAGTTAAAGGCAGGTGTCACACGGCGGCCATTTTCACACTCTGGGTGTGAAGCCCAAATGCTTGACTGCTGTGTTCCAGGTAGCCTGAACTGTAAATGTAGGGAATCTGACAAATTCTGATTGATTAGCAACTTAATTGACAATGCACAGTGAAAATCTGGAGGGACATCGGTCCATATTTAAGGTCAAAGAACATATTTGATAGACCATTAGCTAACCTTAGCATTCAACCACTTCCTAGCTAACATTACAGTTTGATAGTGTTACACGATACGTAATGCACATATTTTTTTATGCCTCCGTGCCGACAACTACCGAGGCCGTGGTTGGATGCTAACATTAGCTCATGGGTTATCAAATACGTTGCCTTACCTCCAAATATGCGTCGATGTCGGTCCAGGTTTTCACTGTCAGCAACTTTTCAGTTATTGACGATTTGTCAGATTCCCAAAGTTTATAAAACTTTCATGCTGGAAACCATCAGCACACCGTTATCTCAGCTTTTGAAAATGGCCGTCGTGTGAATGTTGTCTACGAGCGGGACAGTTCGAGTGTCCACATACTTATGGCCATATTGTGTGTGTATAGCAGACACTTTGATTCGTTGCATCAGTCTTTCTACATGCAAAGTAATCTGCCTGCTGTCTGCCCTCACTGTGATCAACCTGTGTGATCAGCTGACTGATGATGTCACGAAGGTAACTTTATTACCTGTGTGTGTGCGTGTGCGTGTGCGTGTGCGTGTGCGTGTGTGTGTGTGTGTGTGTGTGTGTGTGTGTGTGTGTGTGTGTGTGTGTCTGATCCAGGCTCTAGATTTTATGATGTGGAGTCTGAAATCCAAGGTTGGTCCTGCTCTCACTGTGGCTCAGCGGCTGCTGCACTCTGTGTCTGGATGTTTGTCTGCGACGCTTCCTGCACGGCTGATGTTGCATGATTTCAGTCTATCGATAACGATTGATTATTTGTAATTAGGTATTTTTAATAAAGACCAGGAGGGTAAAGGTTGGGATTTGAAGGGTGCTTACGCTGTGTCCGTCAAACTTATTCTTCTTGCTATTATTTTATCATAATTGATCATTTATAACCCAGAGCTGTTGATTGAACTTATCAGTCTTGACTTCTGATGGAAAGTTTCTGCCCCCACACATCCTGTTTATAAACTACAGGACTGATTATCAGTGCCACACCCATCTGATCACATGTGTGTGTATGTGTGTATATCTGTATTTTAAGTGTGTTTTGGTGTCTCCAGCTGCCGTCCCTCTCCCGTCGTTGGTGGAAGATGACTTTGTGCCAGGTCGGTTTAACACGGTCTTTCATTTTTTTCTTCCTCTCTTCATAGTTAGAGAAACGACTAATGATAATGAAGATGATGTTAAAATTAGGATTACAGAAAAAACCAGTGAGTCTGTGTGAGGGGGAAAACACACAGCTGAAGAGACAGATATTTTAAAGGATTAGTTCACCCAGAAACAGACATTCAGTCATTATAGCTGACAAATAAAAGCTCATAGGTGTAATGATTAGTTGTTAGTTTGCATTAATTTAAAACAAAACATAATAATGACTTGAAACCCTGAAGGATCTCTCTCTGGAGTGACCTGCTGTCTGTTGAAAACCTGTTGAAATGACCTTCAGTTTTTAGTTTCCCAGCCACAGTCCTTCAGAGGACTCGTGTTTTCAGCCTTCAAGCTGTTGTGAGGTTGAGATAAACTGTAATGTCTGTGTTACAGATGATCCTCGAGACAGCGAACATCCTCATGGTGAGGAAGCCTCTCTGTCTCCGTCCTCTGCTTTTACTACATGATCATAGTTTTCATAATAAATCACTCCTTTATCACCTTCTTTTTCAGAGGATCGAGCCGACGGCATCGACACGACTGGAGGTGAGACGTACAGGATGACATGTGATGTGTTAGCTGTAGCAGCAGCAGCAGCAGCAGCAGAAGCAGCAGTCGTAGAGGCTGTGGTAGTAACTTTACAGCAGAGCAGTTAGAGCTGATCCATCGTTACGATACAGTCATTAGAAGTCGCTGGTCGAGCTTTAAACTGCTGATGTTTCTGTTGCAGTTCTGTTGGATGAGCCGCCGCCAGAGGAGAGCGAAGGTGAGTGAAGCCGTATTTCATCCAGCGTTAATCACTGGACTGTTGTGAAGTGTCTTGTATGTGATCATGACTCTGACATGATTGTTTTTCTTTTCTATTTGTTGTGCAGTGGAGTCGGGACGGTACTTAACAAGCTCCAAGTTCACGCAGGAAGCAGGTACAGTACGAATGGTTTCAATTCAGTCTCATTATTGTCTTGTTTTCAGTATATTTGTGTGTTTTTGTGTTCCTGTCTAAGGCTCTGAATACCCTGAAATATCCTGAGGAGTTTTTTCCAGACAGAAAAAGCTGGAGAGAAGTCCGGGAACATCAGTGACTGTTACTGAGTCACTTTGGAGGAATTTTTTGATTTTCTTCTGGAAACATACCAGAAAACTCAGTAAACATGGAAAATAGAACGTTTTATGTCCTGGAAATGCTCCAACTTTGTTCTGGAAGTCACCGAAGTGTCATTAAACTCATAATGTGCGTTGTTCATCTCCCTTCAGAACCAGCTGCAGAAGCAGAGAACCAGCCTGAGCCAGCAGCAGAACCAGCACCTCAAAGTGAAACGGAGAGCGATCCAGCGGCTGATGGTGAGCGTTTGTCAAGATGTTCAGAAGCACATGATGTATTTGGAAAGAGGCACAGAATGAGAATGTCTCAACTTAAAAAGTCAGTTGGCCCGTACGGGGATCGAACCCGCGACCTTGGCGTTATTAGCACCACGCTCTAACCAACTGAGCTAACCGGCCATGAGGTCATGTGTTCAGTCATACAAACTGTGGTCTAATAAGTTGTGACTATATATGGCTGCAGCTTCTGGAAGTGCAGTGTTCTGCTGTTAATCGCTGCTAAACAGAGTAACAAACAGAGACAGTCACATCTGAGCCATTCTGTCAGCAGCAGTGAAACACCACCATCTAGTGGCCTGAAGGGAGACGACCGTTTTACCACCTTTCACCATCAGGGGTCTGAATTTATAATTTGGCACCTCGTCACTGGAGAAAATTCTTGAATATGGTGAATATTATGTTGTTGAAGTCTCTTCTGCTGTGTCACAGGAACAACAGGGAAACAGGCCGAAGAGAAGCCCAAAGAAAAAGGTAAAATCTGAAAAAGGTAAAGACGTTATTTGTTGCCTTTTCACCCACGAAGCTTCTCACATTTTACTTCATCTTTTATAGTCTCTCCTCCAGCAAAGAAGAAGAAACCAAAGTTACTGAATAAGTTTGATAAAACTATTAAAGCAGAAATCGACGCTGCAGAAAAGCTTCGCAAGAAGGTAAAGTCACGATATCCACTGTGCATTCAGCTGTGAATATTATGTGACATCATGTTGTAGCAAAAGGTGAAGGAAAAAATCAGTGTTTCATTGAACTGTCCTGTTAGTTTGAGTTGAAATGATACATGATGTTTGTTCTGTCCTTTTCTATCAGGGTAAGTTGGAGGAGGCGTTGAGAGCGTTTGAGACGTTGGTGCAGCTGCATCCACAGAGCCCCCGCGCTCGCTACGGACGAGCCCAGGTACTGCACAGTGAACCTGATCAGTGCTGCAGCACAGTGAGGTGTAAAGGTGCTGTGATACGAGCGTTTAATATGTGTGTGTGTGGCAGACGGAGGACGACATGGCAGAGAAGATGCGTAGTAACGACATGCTGCAGAGAGCCATCAACAGCTACAGAGACGCTGCTGAGCTGCCCGATGTGACCCCCGACCTCCTGAGAGCTGCTCTGAAGAGACGAGCCGAGCGGCAGCAGTTCCTCGGTACCACAAATATTACTGCTACTACTACTTCACCCTGTCGGCTACATGACGAGACATCAGAACATTTGTTTTACATTCTGAGTTTCTGTACCTTTCACAGCGGTGAATGATATTTCAAAAGTCAGTTGGCCCGTACGGGGATCGAACCCGCGACCTTGGCGTTATTAGCACCACGCTCTAACCAACTGAGCTAACCGGCCATGAAGTCAGGGCATTTTTCCAGAGAGAGATTGCGCAATTGCTCTTGTTTTTTAACACTGAACCAAGCAGATAGATAAAGAAGATAAAACACCACACCAGGAGTCTGTGGGAAATCTTACATTTAAAATGAACTTGACTTTAACTTTTCATGGTGGTGAGTGATGTCCTAAAAGCAGCCTGGCCCGTACGGGGATCAAACCCACGACCTTGCCGTTATTACCACACGCTAACCAGCTGAGACAACCAGCCATATCAACATATCATGAGCAAAACACCCAGATGATGATGATAAGGACTTCTGTCTGTCGGGTCTGATGAGGTCCAGATCTGTTCTGATTGAAACGGTTAAAGGTGAATTCACTCGTCTGAGTCTCTCGTGTCTCTCAGGTCGGATGCGTGGCTCTCTGGCGACTCTGGAGAGGCTGACTCAGATCTTTCCAGAAGACATCGGTCTGAAGAACGACCTGGGCGTCGCCCACCTGTTGCTAGGAGACAACAAGGGCGCCAAGAAGGTGTACGAAGAGGTGTGTGTACTGTATGCTGATAGATTCACCGGACACACACACACGTCCTCTCATGTTTTTCAAGTAGAGGTTCGTTTCTGATTGTCTGACGTCTGCGCTTCTCCCACAGGTTCTGGCGGTTGCCCCCAGCAACGGCTTCGCCAAAGTTCACTACGGCTTCATCCTGAAGTCCGAGAACAAGATAGCAGAGAGTATACCGTACCTGAAGGTGAAGCACTCGACCTCATTATTGATTTTTAAATTATTTTGAAACAACCTCAAACCCACATTTAACCCAACGCTGCCGTGTTGTGTCTCTGCAGGAGGGCTTGGAGTCAGGTGAGCCAGGGACGGATGACGGGCGTTTTTATTTCCACCTGGGCGACGCCCTGCAGCGGGTCGGAGACAACAGTGTGAGTAACACATAAAAACACACACACACGCACAACACAATACACAAGTTATGGCTGCTCACCTGCTACAGTCATCCATTATATCCAGACGGAAACGTTGAGCTGCAGTGCTGTCTGTTGACCACAAGATGGTGCCAGAAGCTCTAATTAGAAAGCCTCTCCTGAGTGATACGACCTCAGGTGAAACTCTACTGTCTCTGCTATATGGACAAAATAACAGAAACACCTGTGCATTATCATCCAGTCAGATACAACATCACAAACTGCATCCCCAGTGATGATGAAAGATTTCACATCAGTCATAAACTAAACAAAGACGTGATTTATGGTGCTGGATTGATTTAGATTATGTGGCTACTTCTGATGCTGAACCATCTGAACCTGATAGGAATGTTTGTAGGTAGAAAGTAGAAATAGTAGATAGAAATACCAAAATATTGATTATTTCACTTGCAGTTGTGAATGTGGTTTGTCCGAGCCAAGATGATGAACTGAACACGTCTTCATCCATAAACGTCTCTGTCGTTGAGCATAAATGAGCCTTTAGAGGTCATAATGGATTAATGTTTGTTGCACAATTTGATAGTTTGATTCTTTGATGAGACTTTACACTGTGCTGTGTCTGCAAAAGTCAGTTGGCCCGTACGGGGATCGAACCCGCGACCTTGGCGTTATTAGCACCACGCTCTAACCAACTGAGCTAACCGGCCATGAATGGCTGTTGTGTCCACAGTCAGAAGTAATATGTTTTGGATGTACACGGTCGTATCTGCTGTCCAACACCCACAGACTTTGAATCCTGCAGTTTGTGGTTCACAGTCTTCAGTCTTCACGCCCCTCCTGACTGTCCCTCCTGACTGTCCCTCAGACAGATGTTACTTTTTGTCGTGTGAAGAAACAAGAAGTGTCAGAATTTGATGAATGTTTGATTATTGGAAGAGGAAAATGGAAAATTCTTCTCTGTGTGCACTGATTTTACTCCTGACATGATGATGATCAGTTTAATTCGGCCCTGACGGGGACGTCTCCACATGTGTGATATCTTTATATAACTCTGCATTCAGATGTCGGTACATTTGCTAAGTTCTCTGACTGAAGTTCACCGTATTAAATAAGTTGGTGAGAGAGTGTTGCTTCAGCAGCTGTTCGGCCCGTACGGGGATTAAACCCTCGGCCCTGGTGTCATTAGCAACATGCTCCTGCTGAGCCAACGTCCACGAACTGAACTCAACTCAACTGAAGTGACATTCAAAGATATTTAACACATTTTCACACAAATCCAGGAAACATGAAAATCATTTGGCCCAAACAAGATTTAGAAAAACTCCCTAACTGTCTGTCTGTCTGTCTGTCTGTCTGTCTGTCTGTCTGTCTCTCTGTCTGTCTGCCTGTCTGTCTGTCTGCCTGTCTACCTGTCTACCTGTCTGTCTGCCTGTCTGCCTGTCTGTCTGTCTCTCTGTCTGTCTGTCTGCCTGTCTGCCTGTCTACCTGTCTGTCTGTCTGTCTGTCTGTCTCTCTGCCTGTCTGTCTGCCTGTCTGCCTGTCTGCCTGTCTACCTGTCTGTCTGTCTGTCTGTCTGTCTCTCTGCCTGTCTGTCTGTCTCTCTGTCTACCTGTCTCTCTGTCTACCTGTCTGTCTGCCTGTCTGCCTGTCTGTCTGTCTCTCTGTCTGTCTGTCTGCCTGTCTACCTGTCTGTCTGCCTGTCTGTCTGTCTCTCTGCCTGTCTGCCTGTCTGTCTGTCTCTCTGTCTACCTGTCTCTCTGTCTACCTGTCTGTCTGCCTGCCTGCCTGCCTGCCTGCCTGTCTGTCTGTCTGTCTGTCTGTCTGCCTGCCTGCCTGTCTGTCTGTCTGTCTCTCTGTCTGCCTGCCTGCCTGTCTGTCTGCCTGCCTGTCTCTCTGCCTGCCTGCCTGCCTGTCTGTCTGCCTGTCTGTCTCTCTGCCTGCCTGCCTGCCTGCCTGCCTGCCTGTCTGTCTGCCTGTCTGTCTCTCTGCCTGCCTGCCTGCCTGCCTGCCTGCCTGTCTGTCTGCCTGTCTGTCTGTCTGCCTGTCTGTCTGCCTGCCTGTCTGCCTGTCTGTCTGTCTCTCCAGGCCTACCACTGGTACGAGCTGGGTCACCAACATGGCCACTTCGCCTCGGTGTGGCAGAGGTCTCTGTACAACGTGGACGGACTGAAGGCTCAGCCGTGGTGGACGCCTAAAGAGACGGGATACACCGACCTGGTGAAGGTGAGGGCTCCCAGAGACTCTACACGAGGACGAGGCAGGTTTATTCTCAGTGAGACGTTTTAAAGTGGAGCCGTGTTTGTCTTCAGACGCTGGAGAGGAACTGGAAGACGATCAGGGACGAGGCTCTGGCTGTGATGGACCAGAGCACCAGATCGTTCGTACCTGAGGACGAGAACCTGAGAGAGAGGGGAGAGTGGGGCCAGTACACACTCTGGCAACAAGGTACCAGCGACACCGCACACGTGTTCTGACTTTGTTTTAATTCTGTGTTTGATTTATTTTAGTTTCAGGAAGTTTTCAGAGTGAATTTGCTCTTTTCAGTTTAGTTTTTTAGGGATGTAACATTAACAAAAACTAACAGTACGACAAAGGAAAAGACGACTTGAACAATGTCCTTTAATGATAAATCTGAAGTGTGCAGCTTGAATTATTTGGGAGGTGAGACTCAGGAGGACGGCTGAGAACAGCCTCCCTCCCTCTTGTTGTCCAGTGGACTAACTACCAGAAAATCGCCTGTCAGCGTCACTGACACGTTATTATTTCCTCCCTGGATGCTCAGTGGTTGTCTGGTGTATCAGACGTGATGCAGCGGATTGTGAGCCATAGTTTCCCCGCCTGTAAACACACGTCACCTTGGCGTTCGCAGCTGTAGCGTCTCTGGGCTCGTTAAGTGAAGCAGACAGGACGGGTGGACGTGCACCGAAGAAATTACCACCAAATGTCAAGAATAAAAAAATAATTGTTGATTGCAGCTCTGATGATGTTTGATCGATTGTGTATTTTTGTGTGTTTTAGGGAAAAAAGTTGGAAATTCCTGTCAGGGAGTCCCGAAGACCTGCTCACTGCTGGAGAGATACTCTGAGGCTACAGGCTGCAAGAGAGGACAGGTACACACACACACACACACACACACACACACACTGCTGTTCGATGTGTCCGTCTGCTGATTTTTAAGGATTTTGTTGCTAAAAATATCCAGAAACTCTGCAGCTGAAGTTCAGATCAGATCTGAGCTTTTACCCACTGAACCAGGAACAGAACTCACTTCAGTCCACTTAATCTGCTTATGTTTTTTAATGTGTGTGTGTGTGTGTGTGTGTGTGTGTGTGTGTGTGTGTGTGTTCAGATTAAGTTCTCCGTCATGCAGCCTGGTACTCATGTGTGGCCTCACACTGGTCCCACTAACTGCAGACTGAGGATGCACCTCGGCCTCGTCATCCCCAAACAGGGCTGCAGGATCCGCTGCACCGACCAGACCAGGTACCACCCTCCTCCTCATCATCTTCATCCTCCTCATCATCTTCATCCTCCTCATCATCTTCATCCTCTTCATCCTCCTCCTCATCCCTCTCATCATCTTCATCCTCCTCATCATCATCATCCTCCTCCTCCTCCTCATCCTCTTCATCCTCCTCATCATCATCATCCTCCTCCTCCTCCTCATCCTCTTCATCCTCCTCATCATCTTCAGCCTCCTCATCCTCCTCATCATCCCTCTCATCTCCTTTGTTCCTTTCCTCTTCTGTGTTTCCTTGTATCTTCTCTCCTGTCCTTATTTCCTTTTCTTGTCTCATCTCCTCTCCTTGTTTCCTCTAATCTTTCCTTACTTCCTCTTCTTTGCTTGTTCCCTCTCATCTATTTTCCTTATTTCCTTTCCTTTCCTTGTTCCTTCTCCTCTCTTCTCTTTGTGTCCTTTCCTTTCCTTGTTTCCTCTCCTCCCCTCCTTGCGTCCCTCTCCTCTCCCTGTTCCCTCTCATCTCTTTTCCTTACTTCCTTTCCTTTCCTTGTTTCCTCTCCTCCCCTCCTTGCTTCCCTCTCCTCTCCCTGTTCCCTCTCATCTCTTGTCCTTACTTCCTTTCCTTTCTCTCTTTCTCTGCTCACCTCTCGTTGTCCTTCGTGTGTCTCAGGGAGTGGGAGGAGGGTAAAGTCCTCATCTTCGACGACTCCTTCGAGCACGAGGTTTGGCAGGAAGCCGACAGTTACCGCCTCATCTTCATCGTGGACGTGTGGCACCCGGAGCTGACGGCGTACCAGCGGCAGACTCTGAGCCCCATTTAGATGAAAGCGAGCACACCGAGGACGAAGCCGGACGTCCGCCCGGGTAAGAACAGAGCGACACGTTTAACGGACCGGCTGATTCTTCTCCTGCGGACAAACTGATAAAAACCCTGAGAAGAGTCACGAGGACAGTTTGACCGACGGACTGACTGGTGATCATTTTTATGTTTTTTGTGGATAAACTACTAAAGTTGTCGAAGAGCGACGAAGGATGGAACCATCGGACTGAAGGTGGGAATGAAAAACAGAGTTACTACTGACTTTACTACCAGATACAACACATACGGTACTCGTTACAGCCTGTTTGGACCGGCGCAGGGTTCAATCAGTCCTGGAAATCTTGTGATGGACTTCAAAATGTATTTTCTCGATCTGGAGATGATTCCAGATGTTACAAAACCAGCTCTCTGGTGTTTCTTGCCTTCATGTCACTGATTGAAATGTTGAAACACTAAAACTTAGAACAGACTGAAGGAATCTGTTAATGAAACGAAGCCTTAATTTGACGCGACCACTATGCATCACTTCAGTTTATCCAGCCGGGTTTTTAGTTCACTTTTTCATCACTTTTGCACAGTAACAAGGAAACACAAGATGTTATCAAAGATGATTTATATTTATATTAAAAATAAAAATGACTGAAAAAATCTAAAGTGTTTGTTTGTTTCTTCCAGACGACGTTTCGTGTTGAGCTGATGCTCTGTCTGGTTTTTAATGCCGACTTCAGAAGTGTAGAAGGCTGGAGTTTTATCACCAGACTCCTTTAACAATTCAAGTGATTTAAGAGTTGTTGAATGAGGAGAAACTTTATATATATTTTATTTCCAGGTCATGTTTACTTATTTTCTTTTTCCTCGTTTCTTCTCCTCTTCTCTTTGTGTCCTCTTGTCTCCTCTCCTCTCTTCTTTCCTTTCTTCTCCTCTCTCCTCCTCTTCAAGATGTCGTCCTATACTAGTTGACTGAGACACACCTTTTTTATTGTGGATTTAAGTGCTTCTTCTATTTTTCTTCATAAATAAGTTATTAAATTAAAAATAAAATAAAATACTATTTGAAACGAAAAAACTTCATTTTTTTCAGTAGCTTCCACGTCAGGAAAACTTATTAATAATAAAAAAAGTTACCAAAATAAAATATAATAAAAAGAGGCTCATTGAATCAGCACAGGAAGACATTTCAGTAAAATCAATTAATCACACATGAGCAACAAAAAAGGTGAATTATTTGAACCGATTAACATTTTTTGATTCTTTCAAAATAAAATCCCAGCTGTGAAATGAAACAACAGGCTCATGTTGGTGTAAATGTTTACTTCTATACATTCATTGAAAGGAAATACATTACATTACAGTCGAGTGGAGACCAGATCACTGCTCAGTGTAGCCCTGATGATGAGTCAAACACACTGCAAAAGATCATGACAGACTTGGCTTCTATATATTACAAATAATCCACATTATATCAAGATAAGTGAAGTGAGAACTATCAGCCTGCACGTGTTCTTGCTCTCCTCACAGACATAATGTTCGACAGGTCGTCTTCGTTGATTTCAGACAGAAATGAAAAAATCCCCCTCGATGCAGAAACTGAAGATAATTCCACTTTAAATATCTCAGGATAAAACTGGCCAAGTGTTACAGTTTTTTGCAGTGTAATAATACTTGTAACAATAATATACAATCTTCAAATAAGTTAAATTCAATAAAAACAATCTTTGCCTTCACTGTCGAGGTTAAAGGTGATCATTTGGCATCCTGCGGTCTCTTCACAGCACCACACGTCTTCAGAAACGTGTCACTCTGGTAGAACAGCTCTTAAACATCTTCATGCACGTGAGCCGCTTATAATATCTGGGCCATTTTGCCTGGTGCTTTTATTTTGAAATGCTTGTGCAGAGTTGGTCTAACTTGACGTGATTTTTTTGTTTGTTTTGTTTCACATGAAAGAAAAAAGGTGAAATTATTCTACCAAAGTGAAGTTTCTTTCACGCCGTCCTTTCTCCGTTCGTTTGACAAGTGATTTGTTGAATTTCGGGACATTCGGGTGAATTAAGTTCACGTGTTTTGATTCAGTAATTTAAATTCTCCAGCGACGAGATAAAGACCTCAGAGTCCTGATGAACATGAAAGTTTGGATTTAGATTTTTTCGATTCACAGCTTTAAAAAAGTTCTTTCAAACATTCACGGCTGAGTTTCACCAACAAGGATCATCTCTGAACTTTTAATTAAATCACAGCTCGTCAGCTGTACCTTTAATTTAAACCTGAATTAAACAAGATTATGTGAAACTGTATTTTAAAGCTGCATTCATCACCTCGTTTAAACCATTAAACGTTTTTCCACTAAATATGCAGCATTCAGCGCTTAATTTGGAAATAATATTTAGATTTTAAAGTCTTCAAATGTCAACAAACAGTTTACAGGAGATCAAACAGAGAAAATTGCTTAATTCAGTTCATTTTTGGTGCTTTTCTTCTTGGTAAATGATTTACAGCAATTTATTATTTATTAATGTTGTCTGTAATTCATGTTCTGTCATATTTTGTCAAACACTTCCTTCCTCTCTCTCTGACTCTTCTCAAGTTGTAGCGACAGGTGACCAAATGAAACCCACCGTTACCTGATGATGTAAATACGCAGGTGAAGCTCTCATCTTTAAATATCTTTAAATCTGATTTTATCATTTTAAAGTGAAAGTAAATAAACATGATTTAAGTTAAGAGTTGCTCAGATGGATCCTTGCTGGTGCAGCCCGCTCTACATGTTTCTTAGTTCTGATCGTATGCGTCAGCTTTCTTCAGCGACGTGACCCGGCGTTAATCTGTCGTTCTCCGAGGTTTAAATAAAGTTTCACCACATCCTCACATCGTGTTCTGACCCACAGAAACAGAACGGCATCACGGATTAAATGTGATCACGGTGTTACATTCCCGCTCGACAGAATCAACAAGAACTTGAAGCACGCGGTCGTGCAGCAGAAACACAAACGCACCTCGGAGCGTGTCGACGTGGACCGGGACAGCAGGACGGGCTGCTGCTGGAGGGAGGCTCAGCTGGGAGGCATCAGACGGCTCAGAGACAGGACAGACTGTGTGTGTGTGTGTGTGTGTGTGTGTGTGTCTGTGTCTGTGTCTGTGTGTGTGTGTGTGTGTCTGTGTGTGTGTCTGTGTGTGTGTGTCTGTGTGTGTGTGTGTCGTTCTGGAAGTTCAGTCGCTGTCAAAGTTCAGGTCAACAAGACGAGAGGACGCGAGTTCAAATCCACCAGCTTAATACACAGCTGCTGGTGTGTGTGTGTGTGTGTGTGTGTGTGTGTGTGTGTGTGTGTGTGTGTGTGTGTGTGTGTGTGTGTCTGTGTGTGTGTGTGTGTGTGTCTGTGTGTGTGTGTGTGTGTGTGTGTGTGTGTGTGTGTGTGATGCTGTGATGTATTCGTGTCTCTAAACGTGTGTTTTAAGTCTGTACATGTGTGTGTAAATACATCAGTGTGTGTGATGGCTCTACAGTGAGTGTGTTACCGTCTATGGGTACAGTGTGTGTGTGTGTGTGTGTGTGTGTGTGTGTGTGTGTGTGTGTGTGTGTGTGTGTGTGTGTGTGTGTGTGTGTGTTCAGTCCAGGGCCAGTAGTGGTGTGCTGGTGTCTCTGTCTGTTTGTCGGAGAGTTCCTGGTTCCACCGCCGACTGAGACCTGAACACACACACACACACACACACACACACACACACACACACATGATTAAAGGAGCAGTTACGACTCTTTGTATCTGAATTTTTGATCCGGGGAGGTTTTTTATTTGTTAACTTTCCTCAAACCAAAGAAAGTCACAGTTTGGTTCATTTCTCTGAGCTTTGAGCGTCTCAGTGTTTCTTCAGCGTTGGAACTGAAACCTTTAAAACTCTGTAAAAACGAGGATCTAGGAAAGGAAATAAAACGGGAGAGGAAACGAGGAAACCCTTCCTCCTCACCTCTTCATCATGTCCTTGTCTCCTCCTCCTCCTCCACAGTTCTCCCGGACGTGCAGGGCGTCGTAGGTCAGCGTGTACTCCGTCTCGTCGTTGTAGTCGGGGCCCAGCAGCGTTCGGGCCCAGATGCCCATATCGTACGGCGGCAGCGTCCCGCCGAACTCTGACGGCAAACACTCGGGCTGGATGAGCTGGTGGAGCGAGTTCAGGTTGTTACCGTGGAGGAAGATCTGAGGAGGAGACGAGGAGAGGAGATGAGAGGAGGAGAGGAGAGGAGAGGAGAGGAGAAGAGAGGAGGAGACGAGGAAAGGACGAGGAGAGGAGAGGAGATGAGAGGAGGAGCGGAGAGGAGACGAGGAGAGGAGAGGAGAGGAGAGGAGAGGAGAGGAGAGGAGAGGAGAGGAGAGGAGAGGAGAGGAGAGGAGAGGAGAGGAGATGAAGAGAGGAAAAAGGAGAGGAGGAGATGAGGACAGGAGAGGAGAGGAAAAGGGACACAAGGAGAGGAGAAGGAGAGAGTAAAGGAGACAAGGAGATGAGATGAGGACAGGAGAGGACATAAGGAGATAGGACAAGGAGAGGGGGAAGGAGGAGAGTAGAGGAAACAAGGAGAGAAAGTTGGAGAGGAGATGAAAAAGAAAGCAAAGGAAACAAGGGAAGAAGGGGAATAGGGAATAAAGAAGCAGAAGAAAAGAGGAGAGAAGAGGAGGGTGTTGATCAAAAGAGAAGATGAGAGACGAAAGAGAAACTGAAGAGGAGAAAAGGTGACGATGAAAGGAGACGAGAGGCAGAAGCAGGAAGAAAAGGAGGAGATAAAGGAGGAGAGGTGAGGTGAAAGGAGGTAGGAGAGGAGCCCAGAGAAGGAGAGAAGAGGAAGAAAATAAAGAAAGAAAAGACGCGTTCACCCGTTTCCTGGTCTTGTCTTTGAGGAAAGGTTTGATGATGGTGTACATGGCGTGAATGTACCACGGCTGATTCACAAAATGGATTCCTCCGAACCGAGCGGGAAAACTGTCCTGAGGACACGAGGAGAGGAGACAAGGAAAGGATTAACAGATCAGTCCTGAGGAGCTGTGCAGCTACGTCAGGAGCTCAGTGTTCACTGTGTTCTCCACCTGGAGGCCTTCGATGGCCAGCTTCAGGATGTTGGGGGTGAGCTTGGAGGCCTGTTTGAAGGAGAAGTTGCTCCAGTCGATGATGAGGATGAACCCGTTGATCTGGAGCTCCGGGTTCTCTATCAAAACCTCCAGAGACAGCAGGATCGCCCGCAGGATGTCGGTGAACGAGTTCCTGATGGAGGAGAAGGAGGACGAGATTACACACAACCCCAACACACCACTCACTGCTGCAGCAGCACTGAGGCGTCTCCTGCAGCGTGTCCTGGTCCTGTTGGGACGGATGGGGAAGTGTTGAAATGGTTGTGTCTGTTTACAAAAACACCATCGACCACTACTGATAGAAACTGGAGATAGGGTGTGTGTGTGTGTGTGTGTGTGTGTGTGTGTGTTGGTGTACGTGTGTATCAACAGCTAATCAATAGTTAAAGGGAGTGTGACGGTCCTTCACGCTGTAAGTCTTAACTACGACTGGCTGTGTGTGTTCAGGTGTATTTTTAGTACAGAAATGACCCATTAGACTCTCTGTTGCTTTCAATCAATACAGAAACGTGTGTGTGTGTGTGTGTGTGTGTGTGTGTGTGTGTGTGTGTGTGTGTGTGTGTGTGTGTGTTACCTGCTCTGGTCCCAGTTGGAGGCGAACAGGATGAGGATTTTTCGGCCATGTTGGTCTGGAGTCTCCAGTACGCCCGGGAAACCATCCATCAGTGCCCGTTTGATACCCGGGTCGTCCACCTGACACAGAAGAAGAAGAATGATGTGTGTTTGAAACCAGCGCCTCAGTGAGCAGCGTCCTGTTCAGTGTGGTAACGGACCTTGAAGCTCTGGAACATGTCGAGGTTCTGCTGTCTGAACTGGAAGTACTGGGCCAGCAGTCTGAAGGTCTCCACCTGGTCAAACTTCCTGGCTCTCAGGAAACGCAGGATGAAGTCGTCGTCCGTCCGCAGGAACCCGATGTCCGGCCGCGTCACGATCATGTCCCGCACCTCCAGAGACAGAAACACGAGGCATCGGTTATTTTTGTGTTTGTTTGTTTGTTGTTTGGTTCGTCAGCAGGTTTTTCCTTGCATGGCTTTATTTGATAGGACAGCTGAGAGATGACTGAGTGGGGGAAGACATGCAGCCAATGGCCACAGGTCAGACTCGAAACCTGGGCCGCTGCAGCGAGAGAGACCTGTCTCCACATCTTTACAGAGACCTGTCTCCACATCTTTACAGAGACCTGTCTCCACATCTTTACAGAGACCCGTCTCCACCACATCTTTACACAGACCCGTCTCCACCACGTCTTTACGCAGACCTGTCTCCACCACGTCTTTACGCAGACCCGTCTCCACCACATCTTTACAGAGACCTGTCTCCACCACATCTTTACAGAGACCCGTCTCCACCACATCTTTACAGAGACCTGTCTCCACCACATCTTTACAGAGACCTGTCTCCACCACATCTTTACACAGACCTGTCTCCACCACGTCTTTACGCAGACCTGTCTCCACCACATCATTACAGAGACCTGTCTCCACCACATCTTTACGCAGACCTGTCTCCACCACGTCTTTACGCAGACCTGTCTCCACCACATCTTTACAGAGACCTGTCTCCACCACATCTTTACAGAGACCTGTCTCCACCACATCTTTACAGAGACCCGTCTCCACCACATCTTTACAGAGACCCGTCTCCACCACATCTTATCAGAGACCTGTCTCCACATCTTTACAGAGACCTGTCTCCACATCTTTACAGAGACCTGTCTTCACCACATCTTTACAGAGACCTGTCTCCACATCTTTACAGAGACCTATCTCCACCAAATCTTTACAGAGACCCGTCTCCACCACATCTTTACAGAGACCCGTCTCCACCACGTCTTTACAGAGATCTGTCTCCACCATGTCTTTACAAAGACCCGTGTCCACCACGTCTTTACAGAGACCTGTCTCCACGTCTTTACAGAGACCCGTCTCCACCACATCTTTACAGAGACCCGTCTCCACCACGTCTTTACAGAGACCCGTCTCCACCACATCTTTACAGAGACCCGTCTCCACCACATCTTTACAGAGACCCGTCTCCACGTCTTTACAGAGACCCGTCTCCACCACATCTTTACAGAGACCCGTCTCCACCACATCTTTACAGAGACCCGTCTCCACCACATCTTTACAGAGACCCGTCTCCACCACATCTTTACAGAGACCCGTCTCCACGTCTTTACAGAGACCTGTCTCCACCACAACATATCGGATCAAGCTGTTGCACTCAACAGGCGGACCGTGTTGTGAGCCGACAGAGCGAGGTGGACTCACACAGTCAAACCTCCGACACTGACTGGAACGCAGCGTAACACACTGATGGTTTGTGAAAATACCAGAACAGCAGCAGTTTAGTACTTTAAAAACCATCATCATTTGAGCTGACTGTTGCCATGAACAAGCTAACGTTAGCTAAGCATGGTGGATATACCTGCTGGATGTCCTGATGCAGAGTGTCCGGGTTCTCGTTCAGCTCTAGACGAGCCTTCTCCGTCGTCTCTGAGCTCAGACCGGCGTGTAGATGCGTCATCATGGTGACTCACTCCGGTTTGGTTCCTACAAATGTGTTTCTGCACAAACTGAAGTCCTTCAGATCAACAGACGGATCCGTTCTTTCCACCTGTGATGTCTCAAGTTTCAGAGTTCTGTTCCAACTTTCTCCACAGTTTGGTTGAGATGTACAATCTTTTGTGGCTCAGTTGTGAGTTTGGTTGTTGAAGAAGTAAATGGAGTCTTTGCCCTTTTATCTGTAACACAATCTTATTTGCTGTCTGTGTTTTTTATTTTAAATTCCATATTTATAAAAACGTAGCATGTCGGACAGTGCTCCAATCAGAGTTCGTCAGTAGGAGACAATCGTGGTCGTCTGTCAACAATCGTCTCTGCGTTCGTCTTCTACATCGTTGGTTCGTAGGAAGCTGAAGGTTTTTGGTTGTTGATGCTGGAGTGAAACGCTGACTTGAGTACAGGTTTTGTTTGACGTTCAGACAGTTCTGCGCTGACTTCACATCCTTTTCGTCCCGATTTTCTTCCCGTTCGGCGTCTCACAGCTCCCTCCTCCTCCTGCTCTCTGTCATCTTTCAGGTTTCAGGTTTTATCAGACCTCGTCGACTCTCTGCTGCGTCATGACGAGGATGGTTGGAGATGGGCGATTGATGACGAGTCCTGCTGTTCTGCAGTGAGGTCGTGACCTCAGTTGGGTTGTCGGAGAAAGGTCAAAGGTCAGTTAAGGCAACTGGGTCTGATCGGGGCGTCCTCGACCTGCAGGAGAGAGAAGAGACAAACGTTAGAGAACAGGAAACGTTTGCTGGTTGGATGGAGGACGGTCTCGGCCCAGAACAGACGATGTTGACTGAAACAGACGATTTTTCTCACTTTCTTTAACACTGTGACTTCACTTTATCCAACATTTTTGTTAATTTCTCGGGGAGTAATGCATGAAGCTGGTGGCTGGTACCTGTTGGGCCTCGGTGGAAGTGTAGTTTCAAACATTTATAAGTTTTTTTTCTCTAAAAGAACATAAAGTCGTGTTTGACGCGTCAATAACATATATTTTTGATGAGAAGTTGGGACGTCTCCAGCTGTGCTTGTGGCACAAAATCTAGTTTTATTAAACCAGATGTTGGAACATCTGCAGCCACGTTTGAGATGTCAAAAAACACGTTGATGATGAGAGGTTCGGACACTTCCAGCCGTGTTTGTGGCGACAATAACTGAATAATTTTGACAAGAACCTCGGACATCTCATGTCACGTTTGAGACGACAAAAAACAATTTGTTTTAACGAGATGTTGAGACATTTGCGCTCATGTTTGTGGCGACAGGAACTCAGGACGTCTCTCGCCGTGTTTGTGGCAGCAAAAACTGATATTTGTGACGAGGAATCAGGACGTCTCCACTTTTGCTTGTGGCACAAAACCAGGTGTTTTTAATGGGAGGTCAGGACGTCTCCAGCCGTGTTTGTGGCGACCAGAACAGGTATTTTAAGCCAAAACAGGGTCTTTTTTTAACCTTAACCAAGTGTTTTTGTGTCTGTAACCTCCCCTGAAGAACGTGAAGGCTGCAATAGAAATAAAGTTAATTTATTGTGGCGATTGGTTGGTTTTGAGCTGCGGTCCAGCTGCGGTCCAGTCTCGATCTTTGGGATCAATAAAGCTTGATCTGTGTTTTATCTCCATCTGGGGGTCGGTGCTTCAGATGACCTCCTGCCCAGCCTCCACACACCCCCGGGCCCCCGCTCGTCCCCATCTGCCGCTCACATTAACTGTGTCAGATGTGTCCGATCCTGTCCACTGACACAGCACCGTGAGACACTCAACGGTCCCACTGGGCTCAGCGGTACATTTACACCACAGAGTCCAACACCGAGACCATAAACACATCTGAGCGGATCGATGGAGACGTTAACACAGAGGACACATTAATGACAACAGTGACCCTGTGCGTGTGCGTGTGTGCGCGTGCGTGCATCCTCACCAAATGGTAAAATGTGAGAGCATCCTCCACAAGTGAGCTCGTGTGTGTGTGTGATCAGCTTCTTCTTCGTGTCTCTCAGAGGGGGATGTGATGAAATACTCACAGAAGCGACCTGCTGGTTGAATCCCGGCCGTCCTGACTGGCCCGACGGCCCTCCGGTGCTGCTGCTGCTGATGATGCTGCTGCTGCTGCTGATGATGATGCTGCTGATGCTGGGGACGGTGGCGGTGGTGGCCATCGGTATCCCGCGGACAAAAGAGGTTTCGGTCCAGATGGAGAATCTGACGGGGGGCGGACGGATACAGAGTCAAAAAGTCCCTGAAGGCGTCAGAGGAGATCAAAGCGCGTCCTTGCGGGTCCGTGCGGGCATCGCAGCGTGAGAGGACGGAGCATCACGCCGAGATGCGTTTTCACTTTGTGCTCCGAGAAGACGTCAGGATGCTCCGGGAGCGTCAGCTTTTCAGAATAAACAGCGCCACTTCCGGTCACCGCTTTCAAAATTAAAGACTTTTTTTTTTTTACCAATTCATTTTCTCTGAACAACAATAAACAATTAAATCTGACTGGAAATAACCTACAAATCACTGACATTTCGTTTATTGTGCAAAAGGCTTTTATTTTTATTCTATTCTATTCTACTTGTTGTGATTGTTTATACACTGTTTGTTCTCATGTGATGCTGAGTCACATTTCTCCTATGGATCAATAAAGGTACATCTTAGCTTAGCTTAGCTTAGCTTAGCTTAGTTTAGCTTATTCACATGGTACTACATTCACCACATACATAAATGAAAAAACACAGAAAATGCTTTAATTTGCTTTGTTTTTATTTTTAATTTTTTTGACAATTTGTTTGTTGTTTATCTTTTAATCAACATAATGATGTAATAGTTTACTCTGGTACTTGTCTAATTACCATTGGATCATTTAAAATAACTCAGTCTCACTTGAGCACAGCTCTGTGCAGAAGAGCAGTGACATCAGTTATATTGTTTTCTTTCAGTCAAAAAGCCTTTAAACTGTTAGAAAACTGTTATAATAATCCAAAGTCTAAAATCTGACTGACAAACACAGACAGTAATTTACACGACTGCCTATAAAACATAAAAAACTGCAAACGCTCAAAATCAGAATAATCATGAGAATAATTATCAAAACTTATTTATACCAGACTGATTTTCTACTAGATTCAATATTATTCAACATATACGATACAACATCCTCGGTGCATCCAGGTCACCTGTGCAACTCGTTTTTTACAATGACAAACTCCATGCTTTAATTTTGAAGGCCCACTCTCTCGGTTTCCGGCCTCGCTCCCGCTAACCCGGTCTGACTTCACCCACCTGGACGCTGTGACAGCAGCTGACGGCCATGCGCGTTCACGACTCAACCTGGACAGATTGTAGGTTGTACGTGCACACGCACTGGGCTGGTGCGCGCACACGAGCGCACGCATATAAGCAAAAAAGGCGACAGGAAGTCAACACAAAATAAATCCTATGATGCAGTATTTTTAATTACATTTTTACATCAGATTTATTCTTTATCTATTTATTTATCTATCTATTGTAACCTCCTTTCTAATATGTGTAGTTGTCTGTTTCTTTTTCTGTTGTCACTTGACATGAACTTTAATATTTCATAATCCCAGTCTATTAATTTTTATCTTATATATACTAAGTATTTATTATTTATTATTATTATTATTATTATTATTAACATTACTGAACCTAACAACAGTAGCTGATAAGAATAATAATGATAGTAATAATAACTAGAACATTTCTCAATGACACTGTTGTTTTTGTTTTTACTTTATTAGTTTGATTTTGCATTAAAACATTATGCAAGAAAAATAAATAATCAAACTCCTGTAGATTTAGTCCAGAAGCACCTAACGATAATAATAATGATAATAATAATAATCCACAATTTTTATAAATGCAGGTTTTATTAGCTGTTTTATTTTGTATGTGCTTTCTTTGTGCCTTAAAGGACAAACTACTTAAAACTTAATTAGCTTGATCAATTATTATTGATTAATGTCTTCATTATTCTCATGACTAATCAATTCATCATTTTCTCCAAAACTGACAGGAAGTTGTGAGGATTTTATTTAAAGTTTAGCAAATTCTCACATCAGATGAGCTGAATCTGGAGAACGGTTGTCAATTTTCTTTAAATATATATAATAAATTAATTATTAAAACTTAAGAAGAAAAAACTAATCGATTATTCACTTGGTGATAACGCTCAACAAAATAAAAGACCTCGGGAGGGCTTTTATTGTGAAGGCGCACTGTCGCCTCTGTGACGCAGTTCCTGTTGTGCTAAAGTCCACTCGGCTGTGAAACCCCTCAGTGAGAGCGTCTACCTCGTTTATCCTCTCCGTCATTTCAAAACCTTCGTTACTGACCCGTTAATCGTCTTTTTGTGCTCTCTGAAGTTCATACAACACTTTTCTGGACGTGTCACATCGCGACACTTTGTTGTTTGTCTCGTTTTCAGGACGTTTGTGTCGCCGGACCTGCCCCCGGAGCGTGCTAACGTTAGCTCAGCGGCTAGCCACCATTCACTCCTCACGGAAACTATCGATTAATCGTCGTTGTAATCATGGATCAAACAGGAGGCACCGCAGTGACACCGAAGGTAAATACGTCTCCTGGTCGCTCGTCTTCTTCTGCCGTGTCACGCATTTGTGTGTGTTGCTCGACTTCACGAAGTTAAACCAGTTAGCTAGCTTCTGCTAGCGTTAGCCTGCTTCTGCTAGCGTTAGCTAGCTTCTGCTAGCGTTAGCCTGCTTCTGACCCAACATGGCCTCCGGCAGTTTTCTCCTTAAAAGGCTGAATTCAGCGCGCTGTGAGCGGACACACGCTCAGCAGCTGTGCGCCGAGGCCGGAGATACTTTTCATTACATTCAAGTCAACTCGTTATTTGTCTCAGACACGAGAATAATGATCACAGTGCTACTGAGCTTAGATTAAACCCCGCATGTCTCAATCTCAAAGGGCTCTTAATAGTTGTTTTTATTCAAAACTAAACATGATCTCTGGAAACTGATGGCACAGCTAGCAGTTAGCAGCTAGCAGTTAGCAGCTAACAGCTAACAGTTAGCAACATATTCAGTTCAGTGTCTCACACTTGGTGACATTGCTCCTTTAACTGACTTCCTTCAGCAGGTTTAAGGTTGTTTTTTCTTCCATGCTGTGACATTAATCTTGTTTTTAGACATCATATTGTTGTTGAGTGTCTCCATGTGAACATCCTCAGTTTAAACAAATATATAAATATAGTAATTATGAATAATGTAGTTGTGGGCGGGACCCCACAGGCCTGTCAGGACATGTCAGGACATGTCTGAAGTGTCTCCCTCTGAGTCACTTCTTTTATTGGTCCTGGTTAGTTATGACTCAGTTTATGGTTTAATAATAGTGTAGATGTAAATGTAGAAACATGAAGACAATATTTATTAACACCCTACAACTTATTTTAACACTGTACATATATTTTTTTAGAGTAGAAAGTCATTGTCACAGTTTAATGTACAATGAAAATACAATATTTCTTCAGTACATTGGTATTATTGGTTATTGTGATGGTGTGTGATTTCTCAGAGTATCTTCAAATGCACCACATCCCTGAAATCTGTACAACATCAACTAAAACTTCATATAAGTCAATAAAAAAGATTAAAGCATTGAAATGTCATAAACATTTTTATTAAATTTTACTAATATAATAAAAACATAAAACACAGCGATCCATGTGATTTTAAAATGCAGAAACATGAACAAAATATTTCTTAACTCTCCACCACTTATTTGAACTCTGTGCATATTTTAGTTTCTGAGATGTCCTCAGTCACATCATGCTGGGACGGCATGAGTCAGCAGGTTTCACACTAACTTGTGGAGTCCATGCAGCTCGAGTGTGCATCCATCCTGGCATTAAAGCAGGAGGAGGAGGAGAAATGCAAAGATATTCTGACTTTTCTGGACATTTTTCAAAGATTCAACTTTCTCTCATATTGTTAAGCTGATATCATCATTTATTACATAATGAAAACATATAAAAATAAGTAAATAATAAGTATTTTAACTGATGGTCTCAGACTTTTAGATCCTTAGAAACATTCCCTTCTCCATTTTCTTTAATCTTTTAGTATTTTCTAGTTTTTTCTAGTAAACTGAATATTTGAGTTTGTAGGTTTGACACATCAAAAACTGTCAGACTTCAGGAAGAAGACATTGTTGAATATTTTTTCCACTTCACTTCAGATCAAAACACAACCTGCAACTAACCAGGAAAATAATCTGCAGGTTACATGAATTAATAACTTTACTGACTAAACGGCCACAGCATCACAGGGTTCACAGACTCAGTTATTAGTGTGTGAAATCTAAAAACCATGGATGTTATTCAGCAGTGAGCTGTGTGTTCAGAGTTAAAGGTGTTTAACGAGGTGATTTTGTGGGATAATTATGTGTTTGTGTGTTTTCCTCCAGAGCCCGTGGGGTTCGGCGGCCCCGGCGGCGCCGACCTGCTCTCTGGCTGATGTGATGAGCGAGCAGCTGGCCACACAGCTGGACGAGGAGAACAACGCCTTCCCTGCACTCACTGAGTAAGGTTCAGGTGTAACACTGATTCTTCATTACACCATTTTGTTTTTGTGCTCAACTCTTCTGAAGAACAGACTTCTTTTGGGAAACTGTTGATGCTGACGAAACACAGATACCACGTGATACCAACACCGTTATTCTGTTGGCTGACAAGTTCTGATGCAGCGATAAACAAACCAATCATTCTGAACCCGGCAAACATTTTAACATCTTTGATTTCATACAGATGTTTTTAAGCAGAGGAGATTCAGGTTTATTTATATATTCTCTCTATATTCTATAAACTGACAGTCAGTCGATGCTCTGTCGCTACAAACATGTGTAATGTTGATTTTAATGTGTTTTATTTAATATGAAAATTCACAGACTTGAAGGTCAAAGCTGCAGATTTCCGTAGAGACCAAAAGCAAACTGAGTTTTGTCACACTGAGTAACAATTGTTTGTATTTCTGTCTTTCCCACTTCGCTCTTTTCTTCCGTTTTTCCTCTCCGTCCTTCAGTCCTGCAGCAGATCTGCTGTTGTCAGACGAGGCTTCTGATACGACCAGTGACCTGATGCTCGCCAAGATGCTGCAGATGCAGTTCGACCGCGAGTTTGATGATCAGCTCCGCCGGGAGGAGAAGAAGTTCAACGGCGAGAGTAAAGGTACGGCCACAATACAGTAAAGAGAAAATACAAGAATCGATGAGCACAACAGATCAAAATGAGTATCAACAAGAGTGAAGAATAATGTGAGGTTTTCAGATCTGAGTCTGTTCTGATGTTTGTGTCCAGTGTCCATCTCCTTTGAGAACTACCGGATGGTCCATCCGTATGAAGACAGCGACAGCTCCGAGGACGAGGTGGACTGGCAGGACACAAGACACGACCCCTACAGAGCAGGTAACATGTCTACAGTGGTTGGACAAAATAACAGGAACGTCTAAACGTAACATACAGCCCTCAGTAACAACTTGATGTTTTAAAATGCACATGTGGTTTTAGCATCCGTCCTGAGTGATCAGACCTCAGATGTATTCACCCTGTCTGAACAGCCTCTGTGGTCACTTTTAGTTTAAATCCAGCTCAAAACAGACTCGCAGCTCGTGTCCATGAGGTGATTATGACACCAACTGTAAATCTGTGTGTGTTTGATCCATCAGATAAGCCCCAGACGACACCCAGGAGAGGCTTCACGGGGAAAGGCAAGAACATCACCACCAAACATGACGAGGAGACCTGCGGCCGCAAGAACACGGCGCGCATGGACAACGTAAGACGGCCTCGCGCCCTCTGATACTGACTGAGCATTTGTTTTTTGTCTCCTAAAACAT